>NW_017308163.1:56549-104616 GCF_000935625.1 Nanorana parkeri
AAAAAAAAAAAAAAAGCAAAAATAAACCTATATTTTATTTATAAAGGCAATTGTTAACAATACACGGTGCTTTAACAAACAAAGTGTCATTCAGTTAGAGTTCACATTTAATTGAAGTTGTGCTGCACAGTTGTTCTGCTGTAGGAAGAGGGGGAGTTCCCCCTTCACATTCACAGGCTGGTGTAGCTGCATTGAAATACAACATACTTGCAGTTCAAACATTAATCATTAATGGACAACTGCTCCAGATTGTCTTCTCCAATTTTGATAAATTCCCTCCTGCTTTCTTTGGTAGCATGCAATGTATGTGGAAAAGCTCATTTTCAAATGTACAGCTTTGGATGGCAAAGTTGGCCATAGAGAGCATATGGACCCATGCAAAAGATCTGACCACTTGTTTATACGGTAGACTACCATGTCTATGCTCATAGCAAACATTTTTGGAATTCCCTTTATGTTGGGGGAACTACTTATACCACCAGTCACATAGATGGTAAGGTGTGCTGTAACCCACAAACATAACAAGGTGCCACCCTGAAATTGACAAGACTGGGCCAAGATCATCTAATATTTAACCTTTACACTGTGCTGTAGTTTTTTTACATGTCATCATCTAGGCAGGTATGGTTATGGTACTGAACAGGACTGCAATGCAGTGGCTAGCTCTCAAGCCGCATTGCTCAATCTTAAAAATACATTCACGCACTGGAACTATTAACACAAATGTATCTTATGTGTGTATCGCTCGGCAGTAGATCCTCAAATCATCTCTGAATTCATGCTGACATTGTCCTTCCTTCTGGAGGGGGGCTGCTTTTGTCCCTCATGGTCCCCGTGTGTGTTGTAAAGTAGCCACTGCTCCAAGCTCACTTCTGTGATGGACTACAGTCTCATGTTTAGCCGGTTTCATGCTAGTGAAAGTACTGGTATCGGTACTCGATGAGTACTGAAAGATAAATATCAGTACTCGATGCCGAAAAACCTGTATCAGTACATCCCTACTCCAAAGACAAGCTGGAAGGTTAATTGGTCCTGTATGTATGCATGTGAGAGAGGGACCTTAGACTGTAAGCTCCTTGAGGGCAGGAACTGATGTTCATGTGCAGTATGTTAAGCGCTGCATAAAATTGATGGTGTATAATATAGTATAGATACCAGATAATAAAGAAATTATTTTAGGCTACCATGAAAAATGAATCCACCATTTATCTTTGGAATGTTTATTACATTTTAGTGTCATTCTCCATCCTTCTGGAAACATACATTAAACAAAAACAATCTGCAACTGTACAAATGAATCTGGAGATGGTCAGTGAACAAAATGACACCATTATGGAGTAGAACAGAAATCCACACTATGAAGTATTGTGCGGCTGCACTGCCACCTTGTGGCAGAATTGTAGACCATGGCTCTTTACTCCTATATGATGCAAACACATGTAACTATACTCATCCCACTAGAACAGCCAGCCTCTATACACAAGTCTCATTGTAAAACAGTGCTGACAGAAAGGCATTTTTTTGTGGCAGAAGAAACTGAGAGGAATTCATCAAAACTGGAGGGTTTAATGCACATGCATGTCATTTAACACACGCTTGTTCACTCTTCCAGTTCCCTTTCTACAAAGCAAATTGGTATTTCTAAATATTTTACTGGTGCATTATATCTATGTTCCATGTTATGGTTTTAGTATGTGTTGGTGAAGACAGTATTTATATGATTAATTGCTGTACGTTTACTTTGCTTTATATTATATATATGCCCCATATACTAAAATTCATCATTTTTTTTACTATATGAGCCGAATCTGTTCAAAGTACAGAACCTAAAAAACAAAGGGCTTACTGTGTGTATGAAAAGGAGGGTTGTGTCACATCATTAGACATTGCAGTACTTACATTGGACCTTGTAGAAAAACACAATCTCTGTTATCTGTTAGCCCCCCCATTAAAAAAATGTGAATTGAAGACCAATAAAAAAAAATAAGTAAAAAAGGAAAAAAATACCTTACACACGGCTTCCAGCATGCTCACCTAGGTAAGTGTGATGTTACTAGGCTTTCGCACAGGAAGGTTGAGGATGCCACAAGAATGGGCTCCTGCACATTCTATGAGTACATTTACACAGAATTTGGAATCCTCAGCCTTCCTGATAGGAGACCCAGTGATATCACCCTTACCTAAGCAAGCATGCCAGACCAGAGTGAGAGGTATTCTTTCCTTTTGTTTGTGACTAAACACCAACTAGATAGCATATGGATAGCATATAAAACGATTATGTGTCCCAAAGTGTGAATAGCTTCCTTCCTTTGTCCCATAACTTTTGCTCGTACACAATTATAAAGCATGTAAAAACTGAAAAGAATTGTTTTACCAATAGTTTTTTTTTATGGTTCCTTTTGTGGCTTCCAATACATGAATAACTGCATTTCATGACAGAGTATTGCATTTAATTCCGTCCGAGAAAGGATCAGAAACAAAAATCAAGACACCCCCATCTACAAGCTTCTATGGTAGCAGGATTTTACAGATCTCATAAAATGATATTTCATTGATATTTTACAAGGATTTCTTTATGGAATTAAAAGAGAACTATTGGGTAAGTGTTTTCCCTATAGTTTTCTTAAGGGTCACGGAAGTCATTGCTTTCTGCAGGGAGATGATCGAGAAGTGAGCGAGCGACGGTATGTGTTCGCTCACCTACCAATCTACTGAGCCGACGTGTGACAGTCTCATTGTCACAGGTCGGCTAGAACTATGAGGATGAATGATTTTCACTCACCTCATAGTTCTCCTTTAATTCTAGGATACCTAGAAAATCCCGCTGCCATAGAAACGTGTTATATTTTATGATATCAGGTTATGTTGCTGCTGAAGATGAACATGGACATGGACTTTGTTACACAACCAACTACAGATAACACACATTCCCTTTACTCCATAATAAATCATTCCGCAAGTCGGTCAACAAACTGGATGGATTGCACTGTGAAAAAAGTCTAAGGCACTTAGAAATAAGCAAGCATGACATATCTGGAACTGCTGTGCTTTGAAACAGGAAACCGCATATTTACTTCCTGTACACTTCAACTCATTATCTGTACATATAAATATACATCAAAATGCTGAGAAAGACATAAATACAACAGTGGAATGCTGAGGTCAAGCAGATATGCTGCCATAACACGTATTCCCTTATCATAAGTGTTTTCCACACCTTTCACTGAAACCATGCCTTCCTGAGACAGCTGGATTGCACATAAGGTTTATTAAAGGGAATGTATAGCCTTTTCAATGCTTCTCTACACAAACATGTAGGAGAGATCATTTTATTATCATTAATTGGTCATTTTTAATGACTTAACTCCGGGCATAGGTGTTCTTTGCTACCCCCGCACTGCAAGGGTTAAGTGCTCTTTTTTGTCTAGGTGCCAAGTTTTACTCACCCAAGCTGTCCAGCCGGCTCCCTGCTTCTCCGGTCACTGAAGCCTCTCTTCTGCTGCAGCATTGGAATGTTCCTCAGCATCCTCACATCTATACCCTGTGCATGAAATGTGATGATATACAGGACCTTAGACTGCTGCAGAGGAGGGGGAGAGAGGCTCCAGGGACCAGACTAAGAACAAGCTGGCTCAGAGGATTGGGCGAGTATAACTTTTTTTTAGCACCTTGACAAAAACAAGCCCCACTGCAAGGGATAAGAAAAATTGTGCCCAGAGTTCCGCTTTAATCAATATGCTTTATTTACAGGATCTAATTATATATGTACGTGGGGCAGCCATATTTGCTCATGACATATAGAGGATCTGCTTCCTGCTTTGTAGATGTAAAAGATGGGTTTGCTTTACTGCTTGTTCTCACACTACAAATGTATGAATCAGCCGACTCACTGAAAGTGCTCTCCCTATGAGTGACAAATGACAGTGAGCCACTGAGAGGTTATCTACAAATCTCTACTTGTAATACAGCAACATGAATATAAAAATGCAAAAAACAAATATCATGACTTAATGGTAAACAAAGTGCTCAATGAAAAAATAGTCTATACCTTCCCTTTCATACCAGAAGAATGCATCCTGAATTTCAAATGTATTACAAGTCTCAAAAGGTATTTTCAGACTATAAAGGCATCCCGTGTATGTAAAGTGTCAGTGCTGTTCCTTAGTTTCCCTGGGCTTTATTAGTCCTTACAGCCCAGTCTTGTACTGTACCACTGGCAAAGGCTGCAAAGAACAGAGCTCCAAATACGTTTATGGCAGCAGCAATGTAGAAGACTACCTGCCATTGTTCCACGGTGTTCTGTAGATAAAAAGAAAATGACAAGCGATTATAAATCATACAATGCTGCTCATTCTGACAACAAAACAACCAAATCAGGCAACTCAACCTACCACTTGAGATCATTGCAAGGTGTTGACAGAAAATGTTGGTGGTAGGTTGTAGTGTAGGTTATGTAAAGATAAACGGCTAGGTCACATGACTTTTTTTTGCGTCTTCCCTGTGCAGGACTGAGTTTGCAAGAGGGGGGATTCTGCACGACATGCCACCTCCTATGTAATGCATGGAGGAATGCTGGCACTACATTCTCTCTCCTTATGTGTTATTTACATAAAAAGGCCTGTATGCAATAGAGCGTTGCCAGGATGTGCGCTAGTCCATGCAGACACAGGGACAGGAAGGTTTCAATAGCACCATAATTCACAGAGGAAGGCCTTTACCTATCGGGCTGACTGGTCTAGTAAGATCTCCATGTATTTTGAGGGCTTTGCAGGGAGGGTAGGAAAAAAAAAAAAACAGGACAGAAATACTTTACTTTTGATGCTGTAGTTCATATTGATTTTAAGGTTTTGATTATAGCTTTTCTTTCCAAGAATAATGGAAAAAAATCTATGTGGGGGGAGCGCCCACAATTTTTCGTGTGGAAATCTACTTTACAAATGACGAGCTCAATGAGATCTACCAATGTAAAATCACCTGCATTCGGGGACGGGAGGTGCGTGGCCGTACATTGAAGTCAATGGCACCGCAGCCACGCCCAGGCCCGCAGTGTAATCGCCCACACCCGGAACGTAGTGCCTGTGTTCCAGTCCAGTGCGATCTGCAAAAATTGCAGCATTTTTGCAGGTCGCATTGGACCGGACCGCAGGCACCAATGTGCCTGCATTCCGGGTGCGGCCAACCGCACTGCAGCAGGGGGCGTGGCTGCGGTGCCATTGACTTCAATGCACCGCCACGCCCCTACCACCCCCGAATGCATGTGATTTTACATTGGTAGATCTCATTGAGCTCGTCATTTGAAAAGTAGATCTCCACACGAACAATTGTGGGCGCTCCTGCTCTACATAGTGCTCAGGTATAATTTCTTTGAAGCATATGATGTCACATTATATGAACTTTTATTAATTTTCTATTTTGTGAGCAGAACCAGCCCAATGTTTAAAATTACACTAAACTCAGGAATTAAATCTTAAAAATACATCCAAGTACCTGAACTATTAACAGTATCTTATTTGTGTATCACTCGGCTGTAGATCCTCAAATCATCTCTGAATTCATGCCGACACTGTCCTTCCTTCTGGAGGGTGGCTACTTTTGTTCCCATGGTCCCTGTGTGTTTTAAAGTAGCCACCTCTCCAAGCTCACACCCATGATGGACTACAATCTCGTTTAGTTTACTAATTTGTACTGAGATTGTAGTCCATCACAGGAGTGAGCTTGGAGTGGTGGCTACTTTACAACACACACAGGGACCATGGGGAGATGATTTGAGGATCTACAGATGAGTGATACACCATTAAGATACATTTTTGTTAATAGTTATGATACTTGAATGTATTTTTAAGATTTAACTCCTGAGTTTAGTGTAATTTTAAGTTTACAACTTAGTGAACAGCCTCATGCAGTTTGGGAAAGTTTTGGCCTCCTTTCCTAATGTAAGTCCAAAATGCATTAAACATTTTCCCCCAAACTGACACTTCCAATACAAAAAGCAGGAAATATCTACTTATAAATGAATAGAAAAAGAACACATCACAGATCACAGCAGTGACGTGCAGTACCTCTTGCTGAGGTGAGGCATTCCTCGGCCCGCCCCCGAAGCCCCGCCTCTGCCAGCCGCAGCCCCCCCCCGTCGGCCGAAGCTCTGCCCCAACCCATCCCCCACCTAGTGGAAAGGAGGCGCCTCCCTGTCCCTCACTTGCTCCTCACTGCTGAGGCGCTCCGTCCATGACAGGTTACACAGCGGGGAGGATTTCCCTGCTGTGTAACCTGTTAGATGCTGATCTGAATGGAGAAAAAGCCGTCAGCTTCAGACATGAAGCTGGCAGCTTTTTCCTTCATAATTCTGCCTCACCTGCCTCCCCTGACCTCACGTCCCTGGGGACGTGCAATCAAATATAAAATGAACATTCAGTTTATTATAGAAAATCATAAATGGAAGATCTCCTCTATATAACAAATAGTGAGAGGACCCCTTCCCCTCCAACTTATATTAAAGCAAACAATTATCTTTTTATCTTATGCTATGCATATTTATGTTTTCTTATTATGTTGGGCCCGAAGTTCTGTTCTATTTTTTTTACACCCCAACAATAGCGAGCCACATGACACGGCAACATTAGAAGGTCTTAGAAGTGCTATAGGCAAAGGCTTTGAAGTGGCGTCTGTTCACATACTGTAATGCACTGCCAGCAGCTTGTATTTAGTCACCAGGCTTCTCTAGGCACACCTGAATAAAGACACCCTTTTATAGAAGATCTTCCATTCATGTCATGTCATTATTATAGTGAACATCAAAGCTAGAATTCGATGTTGGTTGTTTGCTTCATAACAGCTACTTTGTTACCGACCAACAATAAAAAAAAAAGTATGATACACAATTCTCACTCATAAAGAGCCTTCTGACTTGCACCCCATCACCCCTAAAGTTCTTTTGTGGGATTTACCCATAATCATCCATAGGTGAACAGAAGAGAGGAAACAAAACAAGGAAGAATGTGTCACAGTATGTGAATTGTAATGCTTGGTGCTGCCTCCTAATCCCATTGCTCCAGGTACTGCCCTCATTATGGTACATAGAACATTGCATGTCAGAGATTTATTCAACTCGAATAACAAAATAAATAGTTTATTTATTGTCAAAGGAGTTGTTATAACATGTCACCATTTTAAACTTTTCGAGGGCCCTAACAGCAGACATCACAAGGTTATTAATAGCCAGCAAACCCTCCAATTTCCTCTCTAAGTTTGACTCTGATTCTAGGGGTCAGTTTTCCCGATTTCTTGACTAAACCCTATGTACCAGCCTGTACCATGGTCAGCTACCCAAGCAGATGGCAGTGGGGCAGGGCTTACCCAGAGGTCAGCTAGGAAAAGCCATTGGCGACAAGTTAATGAAATCACGATTGACCATTGATAAATGGCATGTGCTTTGGGTGGGCAGATTTATCATATTAAAAATCATATAACGTGATGATATATGTTATCAATACATATACAACAGGTTCATGACATAAAACTCTATCCAGTCACTAAGAACAATAAAAGTATCAGCACAATAATTACACTTACTTCATGAGTTAAACTTTTGGCAATGACTGGCCCAACCATGCCAGGAATTGTGGCAAATGTGTTTGTGATTCCAAGTAGCAGCCCTGCAAAACTGTAACACGGGCCATACATTAGGTCAAATAGTTTCAGCTAAACAGACATCAAATAACTGCACATTTACCATTATATCATATCATGCAAGAGAGACTCAGAGAGTATCCATGCCTCTCTATAGTCTGTACATTACTCACATTCAACAGCAAGTTCTAAAAGAACATGATAAATGATTCCAATCACACCATTTTCATGTACACATGTATTACACTTACGAAGGTGCAATGTCCAAGTGATTTATATTGTATCCTGCAATACTCAATCCCCCAAGTGTGGTTGATAGTGTAAGGAATACTACTGCCAGAGTGTAGTTACAACCAGTGTAACCAGCTGCTATTAGAAAGGCTGCCGGTCCTATCATTCCTGTAAATCAAGAACAAAATATCTTTATTTAATACACATATAAACAGATGTCACTAAACTTCTGGTGCTGCGGCGACGAGATTGCTACAGTTCTTCTACTCCAAGCCACACTTTGATTTGTTTGCCCCTCTTTTCTTCTTGTCCATTCACAGAACGCAGGGGGTTATTCACTAAAGGGTGAAGAGTCTGGAAAAGGCAGGAGAAGTGAACACTCTAGGACAACATAGCTGATTTAGAAGAATTCTCTAATTCAGCTCACTTTCCAGTTCAGCTATATTGTCCTAGATTGTTCACTTCTCCTGCCTTCTCCAAAACTCTTCAGCCTTTTGTGAATAACCCTGTTAGTATTTTGTGAACTCATTCACAGAATACCAAGTGTTTTGTGAGCTAACAAGGCAGCTTGGGTGGCATACAATTCCTTAAAGGAGAACTATGGGGTTAGGGCTTTTCCCCATAGTTCTCCTAAGGGTAACGGATTTCCCAATCTACTGAGGCGAATTCTCCTTTAACTATTTGTTACCCAGCACATAAAAAAAAAAAATCCTGGAATTCATTTTTAAAAATGATCAGTTGTCTTGGGGTTTAGGTCTGTAAGATTCTCCTGGTGGCACAATATTAGAAGCGACATTGTCACCTTGCTTATGCAGCGCAAAATGACACTGGCTCTGCAAAAGCCCCTTCCTTGACTCGCATATACTCCCCTTACTAATGCTTCCCTGCCACTCCTTCCTCCGTTGCACTATCTGGTGCTTCCGGTCATAGGGGAGCATGTGACTACCTCCCCTTTAAGAGTACACAGGGCAAGCAGCTGATTGCTAGGCATTCGCACTGTCACATGACTGATAGAGTAAAGTTACTGTTCCCTCCAGCCACCAAACACCAGTGATTGAAGAAGAAGCAGCGAGGGAGGGCAGACAAGGTCAGTATAAGGAGGTAGGGGGACCTTGCAAAGACAATGTTACTTTGCCTGCATTAGCAAGATGATTAGACCTCTAAGGCAAATTTTATAGAACGTGTCTAATGTTTTATTTAACTAGGACTCTTTAGGTCACACCCAATATTGAAAGTCCCTTGTAGGAGGGGCATGTCAGGGTGACTATGCTGGGTAATTATAAACAGTCAGTGCTCCAGCAACATGATATAAACCTGCTTTAGGGAAACTATACATGTCTTTTCCAGGGTAAAATGTTCTTTTATACTGCTCTGATTGTAATACACAGTATCCACAGTAAGCTTTGTTGCTTCACAATACACACCAATTCCCACTGGGGGGAATTTATCAAAACTGGAGCAGAGAGAATCTGGAGCAGTTGCCCATGGCAACCAATCAGCATCTCTCTTCAGTTTGCTAAGGAGTGCAATATAGTACATTATACAGCGCCGCAATGCAGAACACCACCAGCTATAGAGGAATACAGCAAATCGCAGCAATAGTACATTATACTATATTGCACTATTGCTGGGATTTGTAGTACTCTATAGCTGCTGGTATTCTGCATTGCGCTGTATAATGTATTATTGCTGGGATCTGATTTATTCCTCTATAGCTGGTGTTATTGGAGAGGACGGGTATGATGGTGGAATGGAGTGCAGGGATGGAGAGGACGGGTATGATGGTGGAATGGGGTGCAGAGGACGGGTATGATGATGGAATGGAGTGCAGGGATGTAGAGGACGGGTATGATGGTGGGATGGAGTGCAGGGAAAGAGAGGATGGGTTTATAAAGGTATAATACAATGCTAGTGCGCTTTCTTTTTGTTCTTATGACTACAATGGGCCTCCAGGGAGATCCTACAAGGCGGTGTAGCCTCCCTAAAGGCAGAAATAGAATACACTGAACATTAAATGGCTCACTTTGCTAAGACAGGCTACACAAAAAGGTGGCAGAAAACAAGCAATAAAATAAGAGATGCTACTCCAAATATTTTGTTCTCCTCTAAAATTTAATAACACATAAAAAAAAATGATGCCTTTTACCTAATGTATTAAAAATTTTCCGCACTGCTACAGTTGAAAAGTTCAACCTCTCCCTCATGAAGTCTGCAATGAGACCGGTGATGACCATACAAAGCCAACATCCAAAGTAAGGAAGTGCAGAGAGGAGTCCATTCTGTAAATAGATATGTGTACCATAGTTATTGATAGAAACATTGGGGTCAATTATATATCAAGCACAACCATAAAAAACATGTTGTTGTTTTTTATGTCACATTGCATATTCTGTGTGGGAGCAAAACCTTACTTGGCATTGGGCAGCATGAAGCATCCATCTAGTTCACATCTTCCTATGCCTGTAAATAACGCTAGTTATACTTTTCCTGCTCCAGCAATTTCCTTGCATGCCCATGATATTGCCCATGCCCAAACTATATGCTGTAAGCCCCTTTGGGTTCAACAAAGAATGATGTGACACACATAGAGGCACAGCAGTGTAAAAAGAAGATGGCAAGTGAGATTGACAGTACTAGACCTTTGAAGTGGGACTCTTCACCCATGCAAATAAAAATAAATCAGTAGATTGGGATGCAGCCATCATTTACAGCAAACAAGATGTAGAATTTGCTCTGCTTTGGGGGTACCTTAAATTACTGATGGACAACCGAATCTTAAATACCGTATTTTGCGCTCTATAAGGCGCTCCAGTCCATAGGACGCAGGAATTCTGTGACGGAAGCTGCAGTTCAGTGACCGCTGAGACAGGTGGCGCTGTGATTACAGCGCCACGGTCTCAGTAATCACACAGCGCAGACGATCGCCGCCACTCGATTTAATACGAATTAAACGAGCAGCGGCTCCCACTGTACATTTAGCTTTGCTTGTCAGGAGCAGGGCTGAATGTACAAAAAAACAACTCACCTGGCGCCCGAAAACTGCATGACCCGGGCGTTGGGCGATAGCTATTCGCTCCATAAGACGCAGGCACATTTCCCCCCTCCTTTTGGGGGGAAAAAAGTGCGTCTTATGGAGCGAAAAATATGGTAAGTGTTGCAAGACCTCTGCCCAATAAAATTCCAGAGAATGAAAACATACAGCCAGTAAATGGGCCTACGAATAAAATAGATTCCCTATGTTTCTTGCACGTCTTGCATTTTTAATGAGAACATTAGAAAATCAGACGCACTAACCTTAATTAAACCCAATTTCATTATGCATACGTAAAACAGTCGCTGAACTTACCAGAATAATCATTAATAAAATTGTACTTGGGATATATGATAACCAAGCAGATGAAATCGGATATTGGTGATATTAGCTACATGCCTAATATAACTTTGCATACCTGGACGTTTTGCATATAAACACAGAATGGTATCTGAGAACATCTATTTATAAATAACCATGGTTTTCAAATACATATTGCAACGAAAATGTTACATTCTGACAAAAATGTCAGCCCCACTTACTTGCTGTGCATTAAAACGCAGGATCTCCTTCATATACGTAGGCAATAAAGTGAGCAAAGTGTAAAAGGTCCAGTTATAAGAAAAATGGGCAACAATAATAGCCCACAGGGGTAATGATTTAATCATTGCACAGACAGGAACATCTTTGCCCTTAGAAAGCTGGAAGAAAAACAATAAATGGGGATATTAATACATGCAAAATCTATGTGTATATGCACAATTTCTATGCCACCTTAAAATTGGTACCGACACTATCCTTCCTCCTTCCTTCTGGACGGTGGTTACTTTTATTTCCCACGGTCCCTGTGTGTTGGAAAGTAGCCACCACTCCGACCTCACTCATGTGACGATCCTCCTCTGATGTTTGAAATTACTAAGGATGCACAGATACTAGTATCGGTGCCGATACCGAGTAGTTGGGCGAGTACTCTTAATCGCCCAAATGCTCCGAGACGTATCCCGATACCGGAACTTCCGGTATCAGGAAGCCGGGCGGCAATTAATTCTACGCTGCTCGGCTTCCTAATTGGCTGGGAAGTGGGCTCCATGCTTCCTCTTCACCAGGGAGCATGGAGCTGGCTTCCAGGCCAATCAGGAAGCTGGGGGGCAGGTAATGATTCACAGCCCGGATTCCTAATTAGCCGGGAAGCCGGCTCCACCACCAAGTGACGAGGGAGCATGAAGCCGACTAGCTTCCTGATTGGTCGGGAAGCTGGCCAATCAGGAAGCCAGGCAGAGAGTCATTACCTGCCCCTCGGCTTCCTGATTGGCCAGAAAGCCAGCTCCATGCTTCCTCGTCACCTGGTGATGAGGGAGCATGGAGCTGACTTCCTGGCTAATTGGGAATCCAGGTGGCGAGTCATTACACACCACCCGGCTTCCCTGGCTAATCAGTCATTACATGCCGCTTGACTTTCTTAATGGGACTTCCAGTATTGGTATTGGCGAGTACCGAAAATAAATATCTGTACTTGTAACCGAAAAAACCTGTATCGGTGCATCCCTAGAAATTACTCATCGTCACACACTTGGGTAGCACTACAAGACTCATTTCTTGCCTGAACATTGCATTGTGGAAGGATCAGATCATGTATGGTTAGTCAAATAAAGTGGCCGATTAGTTCTTACCAACCCCCTGAAGGTGCAATATAGTAATGGTGTAGAAACTTATACTGCTAAAGTATGGCTGGAGTAACTTCCCACGCACTATAATAATAAGTAAGAGCGCCAGTGATGTCAGATCACCTTTAATGTAAAAGAAGGGGGAAAAATAATGAAATCACATTTATTATAGCATTAGGGTGGCAGTTTCCAGCTATTTTAAGTAGCAGTTTTTGTGTTCTTTGCATTCTCAGCAACAGTCATTGCTAACCACGTCAGCTCTTACACCTGTATACCCCTTATGGACCAGAGCAAATTTTACATTTCTGTTTTGGGCTTATTGGTTCGGCAATTTCGCCATTACTTAAGATAAAGAAATATATACATCAACTGTCTCTCAGTGTTTACTGGGCATTAGCCTGCTATATACTGAGCTTTGGGTCACCGGAGGAGGTTAGTATATGTCCTCACATAACCCTAAAAGAGAACTATGGGATAAAAAGGTTACCCCCATAGTTCTCTTTTAAGCTTCTGAATAGTGTTCAAAATACTGTTCAGAACCTTTATACTACACAGCAGCGGCTGCAGTCGTTGCTGTAAAAGAGAGTCATCTTGATAGCTGGGAGTGGCCTGCAAGAGTGGGAGCGGGGAGCTGGGAAATGGAGAGGGCAAACTGGGAAAGAAGTTCACAAGAGGTTTAAAAAAGAGGCCTTTCAGACCACATGGAAGAAGCTGTAAGCATTGCTGTGCAAGAGCTACCTAATGCTACACTAAGGCAGTGCCACAAATATCACAAATCAAACAAGTAAAAAGAAATAATCTTTACAAATGAACACAATACAAAACATTAAAACGGAGAGAAAAAGACTTACTGGATGTGATCCCAGGAAAATAAAGTCTGGTCATTTATTTAAATCTTACAGTTAATTGTATCAATATTATGAGTGAAAAAATCTCTTAACAATCCAGAAGAAATGTTTGGATAGCAGAATCTTTAACTATGCTTTATTCCTCATCTCTGTTTTTGTCAGTCTTGTTTTCTGCATTTTGAATTGGCAAAAAAGCTGATCTGCATATGGAACAATTACGAGCATTATGTGTAAATATTCTCACTCACATCTCATGCCCGGTACAATTAAAAGGACATTGGACTGGATTCGTCAAATTAATAGTAAGAACTGGTATTAAAAGTTGATGTGCAATGTATAAGCTTGCCTTCTGAATTCAAAGTGCTTTTCCATTTTGGACTCAGGACTTCCTGTTTTAGAGAACAGGAAGCATTATTGTAAATGTATTGACAGACAAAGCAGGAAAACACTCACTCAGAGGTCTAAAAGCAAAACCTGCTGACATTGCATAAAAGTTTACCTTTTCTGACAGGCGTGATAAAGATTCTATAGCTGAGGGTGAAACTAAAGTAATTTTAGGTTGAAAAAAAACTGTATGTTGTTACTGAAATTGCTTATTATGTCCACCTTCAAGGATGGAAGGGCCTTGACATTTAATCCTGTAAAAAAAGAAGGCCACATTCTCTTTTCTGACAGCAGCACTGGAGGGTTTTTGCACCCATTCAACTTTGTACTCGCAGTGAGCATGCGCCATCTCCCTCTATTGTCTCCGCCTCATATTCACCCCCTCTACTCTCCTTTACAATAGAGGACCTCCATCTATATTTTTTCAGCATGAGCCTCAGAGCTCATGGACAACCTACCTTTTTGCACTCTTAAAAGTGAACTATGTGGTAACCTTTTTATTCCATAGTTCTATTTAGGGTCACGGGAGGACATATACTAACGTCCTCCTGTGACCCTAAGCTCAGTATATTATGTGCTATTGCACACTAAATATTGAGAGCGCAGCAGCCGAGACAGATCCCGACAAAACTGTCGAGATCCACCGAGCTGGCTGAGAGCCAGCTGTGCCCGCCTCCTCCCCGTCCATTCCTCCAGTCAGTACTGGAGGATCGGAGGGGGGGAATTCCTGCGGGGAGTGGTGATTGATAGTTACCGCTCTCTGCAGGGAGATCATTGGGAAGTGAGCGAGCGATGGTATGTGCTCGCTCACTTCCCCATCAATAGAGCAGACCTGTGACAGTTTCATTTTCACATGTCGGCTCTAACTATGAGGATGATTGGAAATCACTCACCTCATAGCTCTCCTTTAAACCCATTCCTTTCTACCTCAATGAAAAATGGGGAAGCTAATGTTGTAGGAGAGGGTTGGAACAATGCTAAAGATACAGTGCTGCTGATATTTAGGGGGTTATTCACAGAGGAGCCAAAGGATCCAGACGTAGCTTCGGCTGATCCTTCGGCCGCCAGAGCTCTTCAGTTCAGTAGAACCGAAGGGGTGCTGTACGGGCTATTCACTATAGCCGGTACAGCAGCTGAAGGCGGCCGAGCGGCTCAGCCGAGCCCAAGGCATATGCTTCGGCTTGACTAAGCCGAAGTGACAGTCAAAGCGGGGCCGAAGGCCGGCCTTTCGTCCTGCAAATGACAGCTGGGCGGAGTCATGCGTAATCTCACGGCCGGCTCCGCCCAGTTGTTATTCATTGGCCGGCACCTGCTGGAAGACTCTAGCAGGTGCTGGCCAATAGGAAACAGTTGGGCAGAGCTAGCTGTCACTGCTCGCCCCGCCCAATTGTTTTTTTTTCTTTTACAAAAAATTATTATTTTATAATTTTTCAATTTATTTACATTTAAAAATAATTTTTTCAACTTCTTTTTTTACTATTTGCACTGATTTGCTATTCTGCTGGGTACCACGGAGGTACCCAGCAGAATAGCTGAGTGTATGCCGCTCGGCGGCATTCGGCTATTCACTCACTACCGTTTGGCCCCTATGAGAAAAGGGGCGAACGTCAGCAAGTGAGCTGCCGGAGCTTCTGCTCAGCCGATCCAGATGTTGGATCGGCTGAGTCGAAGTCCTTCTGCTCTTCGACTCAGCTGAGCATGCAGAGCATGTTCGGCTAACCGAAGTGCAGCCAAAGGCAGCCGATGTACTGCTGAAATCAGTCGTACTGAGCCGAAGTGACTAGCCGAACATTGTTCGGCTCACTTCACTTCAGCTGGGTTTTTTCACTCGGCTGCCTTTGGCAACTTTGTGAGTAACCCCCTAAGAGATGCTGGAAAACGCATAGAGTCTCTTATAACAGGTTAATACATTGTGGTAGTTAGGGCATTAGTGCAGATTAGCTTGCAGGATGTTTGGGCTATAAAAAGTGATTTGTGATGAGAATGGGACACCATTTAAAATAGTAGAATAATTAATTTGCTTCAAAACAATGGTGGTGAACAACCTTTAGGGCCTATTCACACCACATGTGTTACGGTATGGCACCCCCAATACACCTTCAAAAAGCTTTTGCATCGCAACGCACTGCAACGCAGCACATGGTATCCTGTGCTACAGAAAAATGTAGCCTGTCCCAGATTCTTGTGTGTTGAAGAGCATTTCAGAGCATTCCTTTTTGAATGGGCTTTTTAATGCAGCGTGTCAATGCAGAACATGTGCACTGCATCAGCGCACTGTGCTGTGGTATAAATAGGCCCTTACTCCTCTAGTATATCAACCCCACGGTCTCCCTTTTTAATCACTTCAGGCGGGGGCGGACATAAATAAACGTCCGGCTCCTGAAGCGTTTTACCAAGAACACAGCTGCAGCCGTGTTTTTGGTACCATTGTAAACAGCTGACGATGGCTGTTCAGAGACAAGCGATCTGGCGGCTATACAGCCGCCTGTGTGCTCCCCCTTTTCTCCGCCGTCGGCTACCATCCCCGTGCAGGCCCAGGACCAGCACGGCGGGCCTCCCCTCATCGATCGGAGATCAGCAAGCTTCTAGCCGCTGATCTCTCCTCTGATCACTGGACCCGGAAGTGATGCGTATTACATCACTTCCGGTGTCATTTTGCACGTTCTCTAGCTCCTGTAGCAAGGAGAAGCAGCTGGTGAAGATTGCAGGTAGCTGCTTTATCAGCTTTTTTGGGGTCCCTAGGTGACATTAGGGATCTGACAGACCCCTGATGTCTCGATAAAGAGGCAATTCGCCCCCTATGTGATGGCAATAAAATTAAGTGTAAAAAAATGTAAGTTACATATACATTTAAAAAAAAAAATGCAAAACATTTTTTTTTAAAGTCCATCGCCCCACATACAAAACGCAAAACACGTGTCGGGTGCACCTACGTGCAAAAACAAAAGTTGCACCACACATGTTATATATCGCCGCAAATGTCGGAGTAAAAGCAATAATTCTAGGGCCAACAAGCACACAATTTTAAGGCTTGACATGTTTGGTATCTATTTACCGAACGTGGCCACGTCTTTTATATTTTACCAAAAAATTGGGTATTATATTCTGATTCTGTGCACTACATTTCATTTTAGTGTACTTTATCCTAAAAACACTTGTTTGATAAACATTTGCGTAAATACAATGCAACATAAAAAATTGCAACCAGCATTTTTTATTCTACAGGGCCTCTGCCTCAGAAAAGATATAATTGTTTGGGGGTTGTAAGCTGTTTTCTAGCCAAAAATTCAGATTTGATCATGTGTGTGCAAATATTAAGAAAATGCTCCGGACAGCAAGCGTTTAAGTAGAAGTTTTCGGCTATAACATACCCCACTTTTTAAATGCTGCCTCCCGATTACCTTCCATTGACTCCAACTCCTCTCTGTAATGTGCGGCTTGGTGTTAGGAAACTCTCTCCTCCTCTGATAGCAGTGGATACCAGTGGATGACACCACTGCCCAATGGAATGTTGGCTCAGGACATTAAAAAGAGGAGCCAGAGCTTAGCAATCACGTGACTGCATGAAAAAACAAGCAAAAAAAAGTATCTACATTTTGATTTAAGCTAAAATGTATGGAGAGCAATGGGAGGCAATGGGGGAGCAGCATTTACAAGGTGTGGTATGGCATAACCTAAACTTCTGCTGTAACAGTATATTTGTTTACCTATCCATAAAAGCTAAAAATATGAAGGATACATTTTTTTAAAAACATGTGCAAAAATAAATGGAGAAAGTACAAAGTTAACTTTTAGATCCAATCTGTAGAGACATTTACTACACACATGAAGTGTTATTACGAGTACTGTTTTACCTGTAATTCATGTGTACACTTTTAAAAGAGAACTATTGGGTGACTTTTTTTTCCATAGTTCTCTTTAGGGTCACGGGAGGACATACTGTATACTAACCTCCTCCCGTGACCCAAAACTCAGCATCAGTATATAGCTATTGCCCGCTATATACTGAGAGCGCAGGAGCTATCCCGACAAAACTGTCGAGATCCACCCAGCTGGCTGATTGACAAATGGCTCTGCCTATCTAGAGGCAGAGCCAGCTATGCCCACCCCCTCCCTTGTCCATTCCTCCAGTCAGCGCTGGAGGATCAGAGAGGGGAGGAGGGAAACACTGTGGGGAGCGGTGACTGACAGTCACTGCTCTCTGCAGGGAGATCATCGGGAAGTTAGCGGATCGGAGGTATGTTTTCACTCGCTTCCCGATCAACAGAGCTGACATGTGACAGTTTCAATGTCACACGTCGGCTCTAACTATGGGGATGAGCGTTATTCACTCACCTCCTAGTTCTCCATTAAATACACTGTTTGATAGTTTTATACAACCTGACACATATTGCTACTTACTTCATTCTTGAGTGAGGACAAGATATATTCTCTCTCAGTATCTGAGATCGTGCGATGTGTTTGTGGGTTATCACTAACTATTAGGTACCAAAATATAAACCAAACAACACCAAGTGACCCTGCATGAAAAAAGGACCAAATGTCAACAAAAGCTTGACAATATTAGCAGAAAGTTTTATACATTTTAAACAACACAATACCTACCAAAAATATAGAACACATAAACCCAATCCATATAGTAACAGATTAACCCAGAGATGGGAAGAGAAAAAACTGTCCCAAGCTGTGCCCCTGAAAGACAAAGGATCAGATACATAATAATAATATTATCTAATAAAAATAATAAAATGCCAGTACTGTACATTGTGACAATGGAATTTAGAATGATAGGATAAATAACCTTAAAGTAAACATCTAACATAAAGTAAACTAGCATACAGCATATTATAATGATACCACAAACGGTCTATGCATATATAAGCATGTCCTATAATATACAGTTTTCCTGAAGCACAGTAATGGTCTGCATCATAATGGGCCATGTATGTAAAAAGATACTACCCTGTGCTGATGGCCACCCTCCATTGTCACAGACTTGCATACTCCACTAATAAGTGGATTTTGCATGTAAAGTGCATTTCCAAACACCAAGTAAACTGCTAAAGCTATCCAGCAAACACTGAAACAGTGTTAAATCAGATGTTTACTTTACATTCTCTTTACTTCACTGCTGCCAGAATCCAGAGGCACTTGATAGGCTCACAGTGTATTTTCTAAAGCGTGTGCTCTCTCTCTCTGCTTACTGTATAATCAGTCACCTTTAAACTTCCAAGGCAGAATTGAACTTGGTTGGCTTGTAGATTAACATACATAAGTGTAATACTGTAAAACTGGTTAATACAAAAGGTGTGGCTGACTGGTCACTTATAAGCTGTGTAGGGCTGCAACAACTAATCGACATAATCGATTATTGAAAAAGTTGTCAACTTTTTCAATAATCGATTAATCGGCTTCTGATCAGTTGGCCCTGTTCACGGCTCCACACACGCTGCGCGCCGCTGCCAGACCAGCCCGCATCCACGATCCACACGCCGCACCTCCTTCCCGCCTCACACTCACCGCCCACCCACATCCACGATCGGCACAGGGACGCGGGGAGATGTAGGTGTGGGGGGATGACAGCCGCCCATAGACAGGCCCAATCTCAAAAGCAAGTTGCTGGAAGACTGCTCAGGTAAGCCTGCACTTGCTGGGATTTGTATTCCTCTATAGCTGATGGTACATTGTGCTGTATATTATACATAGGAATACAAATCCCAGCAATACATTATATACTGTATGTATAATGTATTGCTGGGATTTGTTGTACTCTTCTATAGTTGGTGATATTCTGCACTGCACAACAAATCCCAGCAATTCTGCACAACAAATCCCAGCAATAGTACATTATACAGCACAATGCAGAATACCGCCAGCTATAATGTACAATTGCTGGGATTTGTAGTCCTCTATAGCCGGTGCCATTCTGCATTGATTGCTATATAATTTTACACTATCCATTTCACTATATTGCACACAACACTTTTTTTTTTTCTTTTTCACTTCCACCGCTCCAAGCTTGCTCCTGTGATGGACTACAATCTCAATACAAACTAGTAGTCCCATCACTGGAGCCATTTTTTATCCGATTAACCGATTGATCGAACTTAATAATCGGCTAACTAATCGATTTTGAAAATAATCGTTAGCTGCAGCTCTAAAGCTGTGCATCATCTATCAAACATTTTAGTTTATAGGCTTTTAAAGGACTATACAACATAGTCCCATAAAATGCTGCTTTACATTTAAAAAAAATTGCGACCCTTTCTGTGAAAGCACATGTTGTTTGGCGTCTTTTAATCGCTGCCCATACATACAAGGATCTGACATTTTTGCAGGTCTGAACTAAGAAAAAGCGCAGTTCCCATAAAGTAGCAGAATGTTTCTTTGTACTCCATGGAAGATGTGCTGGTAGTCCGAATAATGTAGCTTAGGCTCATACACCAATTCTTTAAATGTTATTTTATGGCAGGTTGTATACTGTATTAGCACTCATATCCTAACCCAGTGCAAAGAAAGCAGCCAATAAAAGATGGAGGACATAAAATAAGAATGCTCATGCGTTGTTATATATACATTTTCATTATTTGCCGGATGCCTTGAGTTTCACTTTTAGATAGCTATTGACATCATAATGCAGTCAAATATAGGTGCAATGCGACCCTCAAAAAGATTCATTTTAAAAGATGTCGCCATAAAGATTCACACTTAATTAGCATGAGCATACATGTAAAGACACTGCAGATCACAGTAGGAGAGTTTCAGCAGCAGAGGCAGTGCTGTCAATCCAGAAAGCTGTGGGTGGGACTGGACATGGCTTGGTGCTGATCGACAAGCTACAGGCTTGTGAATCAGCAGTGACAATGCTGATAGTCACGTCTCTGGTTAATTATTTTTATTCAACTGTTGTATAAGCAGGCAGAGCCTACATAAAAGTGGCAACTCTGATCTGAATTCAGGAGCAGTACAGCATTGTTGCCACACCTTCACAGGAAGCTGCATTAGGTGACATCAGTGGCAAGATCAAGAGGTATTTGTGGGACTTTACAGAGGAACTAAGAGAAAAGTGTAAGTGCAGTTGAACGTATAATTAAGTACTACAGTCACAGTTCTAGTTTAAAATAACTAATTTTACCCACTTTTGCAAGTGACTAACTTTTGTCATCAAAAGTTTCTCCATAATCTAGCATATGCCCAAATGATACATTTTTGACCACCTAAAAAAAAAAAAACCCCAAACAATCATGCACGTGGTTTTGATTGAATGGGCAAAAATAGCTTTGGCCTTGGATTACCTTGGCCCCTCTCAGTGTTAGCAATAATCATAACACTTGTGGTCATTACGGAAATGTGTGGCTGAATCTTTATATACTGACCTGCATAGGAAAGACTTAACAGTCTGCTGCGCTCAAGAGGTGGAGCCCAGGAGGACCACATGGCATGCATGGCTGGGAAAGTCACACCCTGAGTAGACATCGGATTGGAACAATTTTTTACAAATAATACAAAACAAGAAATTTATACACATTTCTGCACAGTGAGGTATCCGAATCACTGACATCAGCAGGGGTGTGGAATTCCTATCGTCCGACGCCAGGCGATAAGAATTCCGGACATGCAGTTCCGGGCAGGTAGTTTTTTTTCTACATTTAGCCTTGCTTCGGGCAAGCAGGGCTAAATGTACATCGGGGGAAGCTGGGACTCATTTTTGTACAAGTGAAAGGAGAGCAGGGAGCAAATCGGAAAACATTGATCAGTGACACAGGAGCACTGTATTCAAAGCGCTTCCTGTGTAAGCTGTCACATGTGGAGCTGTACAGAAGATCCAGCAGAGTGCTGTGCTGGATTTTCTGTACTGGAGGGAAGGCTTCAAGAGAGCCTGTCACCTGCAAAGGATATCACATATTGGCTTGTTATCCCCTGTGTGATATCAAAATGAAGTGAAAAAAAAAGTGATAAAAAGGTAATATTGATAATAATAAAAAATGAAATACAAATAAAAATACAAACCAACCCACCCCCCACCATCTGCGTGCAAATAAACGCATGAGCAGGGCATTGTGTGTGTGTGTGTTGAGTGCTGCCCCCATTCCACTGTGTGTCATATTGTGGTAGCCGGGCAGCAGCACTCCCTTACACGCACAATGTGTATTAAATGTGTATTCCAAAGTAATTAGGGAAAATGGAATTATCGGCTTAAATCTGGCCCCCTCTCCCCCCTGCTATACTTAGCTTTTGGCTAATGGGCCTTCCCCTCCGCCGGTACGGGTGTACTATCTGTACCCTATACTGCCATCCATTGCAGCCCTGCGCTATGGATTTTGAATTTCAAAAAATTGCGAGCAATCGTTGGTCAGTGCGGTCAGGTGACGGTGCTGACCAATGAGAAGTGCTTTTTAGCACAGTTAAATACAGTTTTGGTAAAAATGATGTTTTCTATCAGGACAAGTAGATTGTCATGAGGTACAAGTAGATTGGGCCCCCCCTTTAGTCCTTGGACAAGCTGTTTAAAAAAAAAAAAAATGTCCACACCCCTGCATCACATTTTGCTCCAATCTCTCTTGAATGATCATACTTTAACAATACATGTATAGCATCCCTAGCTTAAATTTAGTTTTGCAGCTAGACTGTAGACAGACTGAACTTGGGTTGTTATAGTTCTATTTTCAGCGGGTTTCCCCTAAATTCAGGATATTGTTTACTTCTGCCTAATGACAAGGAGCTAGGAGAGAATATTGTAAATTGTGAATATTTATATCTCTCTATCAAATCACTAGGAGGCTTATTACCAGTGGTGCATGCTGGCGGAGGATATAAATATTTCGGTGACCTTGGAGAAGGGTTTCCATGGAGTGGATGCCAGTATAAGGAGCTCTTTTTTCCTCCTAGGTCAGCGTGGCGAGGTCTATACTGAAAGAGTGGGCCTGTGTCTTAGGGGCCTAGAGAATTTGCTGTGTTGCTGGAGGGTACATGCAGAAGAAACGAAGATGGACGATGGCTACCTATGTGGAGCATCTTGAGGAAAGACTTTGCTGCTGAAGAGTGTCTTAGAAAGCTGGGTAAAAACTGCTGCCAGTGGACATTGCAGGAAGGTCTGGCTGCTCATCCTAAAAGGTATTTTGCTACCTGATGCTGCTCAAGAGTCTGAAAAATAAAGATTGCCGGCTTTGGCTTAAAGGCCCTCATCTCTGTATTGACTGTGCATGTTTGTCAGTTTTGGGTATGCTGTGCCCTAACTTGCTCGCCTAGACTTTTTGTGTCCTAATATACTCCCCCCAAAATTTTCTAAAGCGACCAGTGCCCAATTCCTTTCACCCCACAAAGTCAAGGATTTTGCCCTAAGGTTTCAAATGCTAGCTTACTGGGCCACCTGGGTGGTCTTTTGCAAGCATTTATATTTATTTCTACACACACTTTCCTCGGTTACATACAAATCACATTCAGTGAGGGGAATTTATCGAAACTGGAGAAGACGGAATCTGGAGCAGTTGTCCATGGAAACCAAGCAGCTTCTATCTTTCATTTTCAAAGCTTAACTGTGCAAACTGAAGATAGTAAGCAATCAGTTACTATGGGCAATTTCACCAGATTGGCTCTGCTCCAGTTTTCATAAACTTCCCTCAGAATGTTTTAGATCGCTTTTCATAAAATATGGTTTGGTCACCAATTTTGTATCTGCCAGTGGATGAAAACTATTCTACCACCCTATATTATGCACTGGGTGGAAACTATGGTAGAAGACCACACACGAGCTGTAGACTTCCAGGAAAACAGTCTCTTGTCTGTCTGTGATACCTTCCTATAATAACATAGGGGTTTCATTCCGCTCATCTCCTGGGTTTTACCAAAGCTAGAAGATGTGCCAAATTTTCCCCGCAGCTCTCCCTGCTAGTAACATTTGGTTCTGAGGTACAACCATAAAATACAATAATACCACCAACCAATGTATTGCAAAAAAACAAGTTTACAAAAAATTCCTAGAGATGAGGACTCCTCTAAAATACTACAGGGAGGCAGCGGAATTCAGTTGTAAGCACACACTGAATTCTACTCAATCCTGAAATGTAGACACTAGCTGGAGAGAGCTACTGCAGTGGGGTGGCTGGTATTGTATCCAAATGTCAAACTGCATCAACAATGGGGTAGGTTGTTCCAAAGTTCCAACCTCCTTAGACTGATATAAACAAATTCTATTTATCTGTCTTCTCCTGGGTATGCCTAAAATATAGAGACTATAGGCTATAGTTTATGATTACTCCAATATAAATATGAGCATTTCAGAAGTTTGTATTTTGAAATGCTTATAAAATACCGGCAACACTAGCTCTCCTTCACATCAGGTACAGTTCACACTACTCAATGGTCGCAGTGGGCACGCCACTTCTATTTTCCATTCAGCTTATAGAAGTGGTCATAAATGACAAAAAAACATTCTGCCAATAAACTCAATTACCTCTCCCAGTCCTTCAAGTGCTCGAAGTGCTATCAGGTAACCCGCTCCTAGATCTGCAGCCAGTGGTGTTAACAGAGTGAATACTGCAGTGCCCAGTATGCCGAATCCCAGCAGCATCTTGCCACCAATTTTTCCAGCTATGTATCCACCAGGGATCTGAGTAATGATGTAGCCATAGAAGAAAGAGCCAAGTATCCAGCCTTGGGTATCTGCATCCCAGTCATACTTCTTGCCCTTGAAAAGGAAGAAAACATATGTGAAGATGAACAGATTATCAGCAAATCAAATATTTTATTGTATTCTGCAGAGCTTCCCTATCATATCCTATTCAGAGCACAGACACCCATGTCACACTATGTTTTAAAGGATTTGCAAACACAAACCTTTTTTTTCTTTGCTCCCTTTTGGTCTGTTAAGTATACTATGAAAGGTGTTTTGCAATATTTGGTCAAAAGGTCACAAAAAATACCTGTTGATCCTGCCAGAAATCCATTGCCGTCCTCTGTACTCTGCAGTACTATCTTAATCAATGTTATCAGGAAGCATATTTGAACTTCAGAACACCTCCACCCTCCAGTCACCTCCAAATGCTATCACATAGGGACCTGTTAGCCCCGGTGTGATAGCAATAAAGTTAATTTTAAAAAAGTGCTAAAAAAGTAAAATATTTAAAAAAAAAAAAAAAGTCACCTGACCACACTGACCAATGAGGAGCGATTCTTTGCACAGTTATATGCGGTTTTGAATAAAATAATTTTTTGTATCATGACAAGTAGATTGTCATGAGGGACATGTAGATTGGGCCTCCGCCTTAGTCCTTGGACAAGTGTTTTTTTGGTTTAATTTCCACACCCATGTATCCTTTTATAGTAGAAGTACTAACCTTGCAATGAAGTAGCAGATGTACCCTGCCTTGGGCCATCTACAATGTCACTCGCAGCAAGCAAACTGGAATCAATTACGGGATGCAGGGCCCATGCAGCACATTGAAGAGGACATTTGCCGACTTGGTGTACTATACAGGTCTTTAAAGCTTACCGTAGAATTCTGAGGTACGCTTGGTTGACCTGTATGGTCAGGACACACATTGGCACTTTTGTTTTCTTGTTCATGCGAGGTTGAATTGATCATGTCCACCAACGCCACACTCAAATTGACCCGCAGTGCGTACACCATAAAGAATCCAAGTAATGCCAACATTGCCAGGTTGTAACGAGCAGAGCAACACGCGGGCACTGAAACACAGAAAGACATCTTCCATGTGAACGGATTCAAGTATCAGGCTGAGCATTAGGAATACACAGCACTAGAAGAGGGAGTCATATTCCCCTCTGCCAGTCCTGACCTTTTATTGTATTTACTTAGTATACTGATTGCTTTAATGTTTGCGTAGAGCTTTCCACTCTTCTCTACAGCAACACGGATGTAGCTGAACGCCGTGTCACAGTACAAGAAACACAACAGTGCCTGAGCACCAAGTTTACTAATTACTTTAAACAATTCAAATATTCATTCAAATTATATATAACAAAAAAAGCAGCAGAGACAATTACCGTACCCGACGATTACAGCTAACTGTTTAGGTTAATTGCACTTTGTTAAAGGAGAATGCTAAAGAAAGCTTTTCCACTTTCTTATACCAGACCTGCTTAGTTCTTTATGTAACCCACAACAATTTTCTCCCAGTGTCCAAAGCTGGGCAGTATTTGTACATAAGCTACCTAAGTACTTCATTCTTTCTTTATATCAGCCCCCACTAATCTACCATTATAGCAGTGCAGACCGGGACAAGAAGTGTCACCACCAACAGCCAAATGGGTTCTGCTGCAATACACACATACTGAAGAGGAATATGCAGACAGGAGGAAAGAGCAAAGAGATGATCTGATCAGCATACCTCTGTTCCTTCACTGTCCAATGACTGGCTGGGGTGGGTCTTAGAAGAGTCTGCTCAGCTGCAGTATAATCTGTAGAGGAGCCTTAACGAGTGCAGGATCTGACCATCTGACCACAGGACTGACTGAGCAGAATTAAAATATTTTGGCAAGTGTGTGTGTGTGTTATATATTATATGTATACAGTTGTGTGAAAAAGTGTTGGCCCCCTTCCTGATTTTTCATTGTTTTGCATAACACAACATGCAGTTTTTAAAAAGGAAGGTTTTTACCATTAAGGGAAAACAAAATCCAAACCCTTAGCAATAAACTTGGATAGTTTATGGGAAAAAAGAAAAAGCAAGCTACATTTTGCATACATAGCCACCCAGACAAATATGTGCATGTATACACACACCCAGACAGATCAACATGGTGTTTGCTTCCCCAGCGTCTGTCTTGGAGCCAGCGGCATAGAGGAAAATGAGAGACTCGAATCCAAAGTGATACATAAGGACATGTTTGCATGCATGAAATCATTATAACTATGAGGAGGACTGTGCCCAGATCTATAAGCACTAAACTCTAAACTGGATTACAATACAAACAGATACAGGAGACATCATCCTGTCTATTGTTTAAGTGATAGAATGAAATGAGTCTAACCGGATTGCAATAAATTGATGTTGTTGCAATAAGTTAGTGATTTAAAACACAGCTAACTACAAAATGGGATCTTGCAGCATCCTTAAATCATTACATCTCTAATAACCCTTTAGGTGTCAAATATAGATAGCAATTTGGAACCAGATACTGATGTGTACCTGGACAGCATATGAATGATATGTACAAGCACAATAGAAATATAGAGCATTAAGGCTGTGAGCAGCACAAATCAATATGTGTCCAATATTTAATAAGTGGGTAGTAGTACCGGGCCCTATATTAGGGGATGGGGGGGGGCTGACATATAGGGACTCTAGACACTTGTACAGCAATGTACAGATATGGAGAATTTCATCATGCATAGCCTTCCACTTAGACAGAATCAAAGGGGTAATCTCAGGTCCAAACTGAATAGAGATGTTGTGGCATGACCTATAAAATGCAGTTAAAGAGACCCTGTCACCAGACTATTCATTTCAACAAAAATCTTTCAAGTACATTAAATGGGCTTTTTGTATTGAGAAAATGAAAGAAAATTTATTTCTTTTTTTTTGATCTGTAAAAGCCTTCACTATGTAGACATTCCGGGCCCTGAGACTGCTGCTGGACATACCCCAGTCGGCAGCCCCAGCACAAAAGTGACACACTATAGTAGTCCCCTTCACTCCTCCTCTGGCAACTACATAAAAAGGTGTTGAGGAGGGATGGAGGAGCTGAGCCAGCAAAGAGAGTAATTGGGACACTCCCAGAATAGGAGAATGCTATGAGAGGTAAGAAGGAGAGGGGGTGGGGGGGGGGACTGTGCTAGGGAACTGGCTAGTGAATGGAAAAACACTAAGTAAGCATTGAAATACTTGATTATTCTGTGTTTTTACCAAATATTTTCTACATGGGTAGCAGAGCCTCTTTAATGTTTGAAAAATTGATGCAAAGAGGAAAACACGCATGCACCTATGGCCCCTTCATAGAAGCCGTTATGCTAAAATAGCCCATTTTAGAGTTGGGGTTAGTGCTCAATGCGTGACCTGGTTCTTACAACGCACAGCATTGTTTACCTTTTTAAAAAAAAAAAAACTTTACTAAAAACATCAAAGTGACATTTTATTCCTTTGTATTCACTGCAGCTTAACTGAGGTTCGCTGACTGGAACGGACATGAGTTGAGGTGATGTGTAGAAAAATGCAGCAACAGTATTTTCTATGTGCGGAGACCAGAATTGATCAGGTGCTGAAAAACAGCAGTCACCACATTATAATGCGTACAAGCCCTTACAGTCAGACACAGGCATTCACACACAAACCATTCCTCATATACACTGCCTATACAAAACTTAGAGGCCAGCGTACGTATACACACATAAAGGACACATGCATGCAAAGACACACCAATATACTAAACTGACATAACAAACACATGAAACTACCACAACCATACATGATTTACCAGTCTATGGCCACAAAATAACAGGATACTTTTAATCAATAAATAGATTGCCATAAAAACTACCACTGGCCAATTTATTATGATATTTCCCTAGTCACTAAACACGGCCTCACCCATTAACCACCATCCTAGCCTCCATAGAAACACTTATCACCCTGTAAGTAGTACATACCATAGCAGCCACGTGACCACATATTACCATACCAGCCCATGCCCACGCAATGTGCCAAGGTGGTGAAATCAGCAACCTCTGCTGCTGTTGTGAAGAGACGCTCTGCATCGGAGTGTTTTAGCTCTTATAGTGGCATTGTGACAGGTAACAATAATGCAATTATCGTGGGCTGGATAAAACAGTGAACAGAACAGGATACTAATTTAAATAGCAGGCAAATCTGGTTTAGAGGTCTAACAAAATGAGTATTTCCGGTTTATGTATTCTGCAGCATGAACAAAAAAAATGCTCATTTTCTGCCAGATTAGATGACATTTTTACATGTCTACAAATGTACTGTTTACAGGTTATACAAAGCGTAGGCAACCGCAGCACCCCAACTGTGGTGTAACTACAAATCCCAGAATGCCTCTGCCTTTGGGAGTCATGCCTGTGGCTGTCCAAGTCTTGCAATGTCTCGTGGGACTAGTAGTTCCACAACAGCTGGAGTGTCAAGGTTACCTACCCCTGGGTTATACCAAATGCTAGCATCGGAATCGGGCCCGATACAAGGCATTTTGACAAGTACTTGTACCTGTCAAAATGCCCCGATGCCTAGCGCCGAAGCTTGTGCTGTTTTTTTCTTACTTACCTCGCCGAGCGTCGCGTCACTGCTGCTCCGGTGGGCGGAGCTCCAAGCGGGGTAATTTGGCAGTCTCCGTATATAATGACTCCTTCCCTCTTAGGCCCCCTGCACACGGGCGCTCCAATCGCATTCGCCTGCCAGTTTTTCAGGCAGACCCAATCAGATGCCCAATGCACGTCTATGGGCAGCCATGTGTAAAAGGCCAATCCTCCATTTAACACCCGTTTACCCCCACCTCTGGCCGAGTCCCGTAAAACGAACATAACAGCGTTCCGTTTTGCTGGACAGTGGGTAATCTGATGTAAACGGACACATGTCCGCTTACATCCGATTCCCCAGAGACTGACATGGGGTCTGGTAATTGCAATTTTTTCCTCCAACGCAAGGTGGAGGAAGAAAAACTGTACGATCATGAGTGTCACAGTGGTGACATATGCTCCATACTGCTCTGATCAGGAGACGATCTGTGCACGATGCCTCTCCTGATCAGCCCGTGTGAAAGGGGACTTAGTCAGGTTTCCGTTGCTATCCAGGGTTCTGTTACAGAGATTTCCCCCTTTTTCTGTTCTCTTGACAGCGGTTTTATCATATATGAAGTGAGGGAAAATCTCCAGTGGTAATTAATATATATATGTATGTATGTATGTATGTATGTATGCATGCATACGTACGTACAGGGCCGTCCCTATAATGAGGCAGACTGAGATAGTAACCTCAGATGGCATCTCACTGGAGAGCAACTGCGTGGTCAGGTGGGGCGCTCCTAGCAACCTGTAACGCTCTGTGCGGTGCCGCCGAACTCACTGACGTCACAGGTGCCAGGAGCTGAGCAGGGATGCTCTGCCTTGTGTTGGACGCCTGACAAAGCTGCTGACAGCCCCCCGCCCCCTTCGAACAAATTAACCGCCCACAGAGATATATATAGATATCTATTAGAGGTGCACTGAAATTAAAATTTCAAAAACTAAACTGAAATAAAAGAAATGTCAGGCCGAAACCGAAAATGTTTTTTTATTTTAACTTTTTCAAATTTTGTAAAATAATTTTAATTTTAACATCATTTATATCGTTGATCGCTGACTGCTTGTAACCCCTCTCCATCCTGACACGCTGTCACAGGAGGCCGAGCGAGCGGAGCTCAGCCTCCTGTGTCAGCGCTGGCTGTCTCCGCCCACACCGCTCTCCTCTGATCTGTGGCAGGAGGCTGAGCAGTGCGGCGAGGAGAGACGCCAGGCCGCTCACAGCGCTCTCCTCCAGCACCGCTCGGCCTCCTGTGACAGTTTCTCTCTCCTCCCCGCTGGGACAGAGACCAGCGCCCAGCGGGGAGGAGAGAATAGGATGCACCGCTGTATCGGCCAGAAAATTGCACTTTCGGCATTGTGTCAAAAGTGCCATTTTCGGACGATATCCCTAATATCTATATACATGTACAGTGGGGGAAGGCTAGATCCCTAGTCAGCTTTTTATTGCTTTATGTGTCCCTGTTGCAGATTTCACCTTGCTTCCTGCCTGCTTAAACTGTTGTCAGTGAGAAGAAATTTCTAACGGAGCAGCAGATGGCAATAAAAACCCAACAGAGGTTCTACTCATTCTCCACTAAGATGTGCTTACACATACACTTTACAGTAAATCCCAGCTGAGCCAATATCTCTATGGAGAAGGCTAAATGAACAGAAAACATAATTCTGCTCATGACGCACAAGCCAATGACATCTCCTCACTGCATCTGACAGTTTCCTAATGCAATTATGAACAGACGCATGAACTGACTCATTCATAGGAAATACTGATTGGGTGGCAGTGAGAATACTCATAACAGAGTAAATTAGTGATTGACTATGGTAAATGGGTGGTACCTGTATTGTAATTCTGCCTTCATGAAAGGAATATATATAAAACTGCACGACAGGATATTTTGCTCCCCCATAATATAAAAGAATAGATGGTAACTGACAACATTTAGCTTTGCACTTGCTAGCTGATATTTTGCCTTCAATTTGATTAAAATGTGAATTTGTTTATATGACAAATGTCCAAACAACAACAGTGTAAATAAAACCACAAGTTTGGATTATTTTCTAAATTTAGCATACTGCGCAGGTTCAGGTAACAGAAGATACTCGACTTTTTTTCTCTCATCTCTATAGGTTGAACGCAATGGACTTGTGTCTTTTTTTCAACCTGACTATGTAACTATGTAGCTATGACTAAGATGTCTTTGGCTTGCTTTATGTATAAAATTCTATTGGCTATATTACTAAGTACTATCTACAAAAGAAAATGTCCATGTGCCAATTGCCATAGAGCAGGGGTGCCCATAAGGTCGATCGCGATCTACCAGTCGCTCGCAAAGCTAATGCTGGTAGATCACAGGTCGACTCCCTGTCCTGATCTCACTCCTAATCTGATAGTGCGGCCGAATGTGTCAGACGCTGAAGCATCCGGCCCGTCCCTCCGTGCCTGCAGTGTCCAATAAATTTTGCCCAGAGACATTTGGCCCTCCCCTTCCAGCCCGTAGCATTGGACACATTAGGACTGCCCCTCCCAGCCCGCAGTGTCAGAGACACTTGGCCCGCTCCTGCCAGCCCGCAGCATTTGACACATTGGGATCACCTCTCCCAGCCTGCGATGTCAGAGACATTTGGCCCACCCCTTTGGACACATTGGGCCCACCCTTCGAACACATTGGGACTACCCCTCTGCCTGCGGTGTTGGACACACCAGCGCGCATGAAGTGCCGGGAGAGCCAGGAAGCAGGTAGTTACTACTGGCTACCCAAGTTATAATCCAGGCATTCGCACACATGTATGCAGTTTTGTATGTGTCTAACTTATCCCACTTTCCCAGTCACCATGGGGGAAGAATAATTGGCTGTGTAGTAGAGCTGCAACAGTTAATCGATTTAGTCGATTAAAATCGACGATTGAAAACGTTGGCAACGTTTTCGATCGTCGATTCGTCGGCTATCGATTGATTTGCCTGTTCGGGGCTGTTCCGGGCTCCACATGCGGCCTGAGCCACACGTCACACGCTGCTCCCGCTGCGGCCGCCGTATAGTATATTTCATCAACCCCTCTTAAGGGCTTGTTCACACGAATTACAGTGCGTTCCAGAGCGGTTAGCTGCTGGAATGCACTGTATCGCATACTAAACTCCCCCTGCATTCTGGGGCGGTCCTGTGCAATCGCAAATAATGCGGTATGCACTATTTTTAGTGATTGCACTGGACCGGAACGCATGCATTGTTGTGCCACGGGTTCTAGTGCAGGCGATTCCACAGCGGGCGAGGGTGGCTGCGGGACCATTGACTTGAATGCACCACCAACCCTCCTCCCGCCCCAGAACGCAAGGGGGAATTTAGTATGCGATATAGTGCGTTCCAGTGGAACACACTATAATTGGTGTAAACAAGCCCTTACAGTGACTAATAGGATTCTAAATACCTGTGTCCGTAAAGAATTGTAATGTGTTTGTTTTTCAACTACAGGGGTTTTTTTCCCCCCGTTGGTAGATCTCATCGAGATTGTCATTTGAAAAGTAGATCTTAACACGAAAAAATTGTGGGCACCCCCGTCCTAGAGCCATTGCAAAGCTGTGCAGAAATATTGTTGTTGGCTGCAGCACAGAGAACAGCTATCTGCATCAAGGTGTACAGTATGTTGATCTTTAGTTCAAACTAAATTTCTCTTCAGATGTTTTTCTTCCATTTAGAGGCCGGCAGTCATATGTGGTAGCCAGAAAGATAAACACAGTGGTACACATAGTCATCAAAGGGTTCCTATGCAAGAACAATTTTTGAAACACCCTTCCAAGAACTATGTAACAGTGGGAGTCCCCAGCACCTGCACAACCCCTATCTATTACAAATGGGCCCCTAAATCGTAGAGGGCCCTTCTGCAGCTGCACAAATAGTATGTGTGCCCCAGGGTGGCCATGTTTTAGTGCCACAACCCAACAGGAATGCACTGTATTTCATCATAACCAGAAGGACAGGAAGTTCTGAAGGAAAACTGGAGCACAATGTTCTCTTGCAGAGGCAAACTCTCATTCCAAGTAAACAACCCAAGATAAATATTCTTGCTTCACACACCAGGAAGTCGGGGAAAAGGGATACTCTCACTAGGAGAGGATATACAGTATATTCATCTGTATTTACTACAGATTTTAAACACACTGGTTGGGTGGTTCCAGAGAGGCTCCCATAACATTACGAGAACTCCTAAAACACCAGCTTTCTGCTGACCGGCACTGGACTCTTCTACAACCAATAACCGAAAAAGAGGCCATGCCATTAATGGGATGTGTGTTATATTTAACTTACCTGTCTCAAGAGGGGTTTGGAACATTCCTACTAGGAATGCTCCGATACCAAAACTGGTATCGATATCAGTGCTGATAATGGGCATTATCACGAGTACTTGTACTCGTGAAAATGCGCCGATACAAAGCGCAGTTAGCACCACTTTACATCTTTGAACTGAAGCCGACGCTGCAAGTAGGCACCACACTTCACAGTAAGGCTGTTGAGGTCCCCCACAAGGTCCCAGCAGCCTTCCTGGGAACGGTGGGGCCTATTCACAGTGCCGGCCAAAAATCACCTCCTCTTCCACGCCACCCGCACTTGCCGAGACTGATTGGGGCCATGGGTAAGACCGTACATCCCACCATTAACCTCACACAGCCCACCTGAGAGCCGCACAGTTTACTATTAACCCCACACAGCCCAGCATAGAGCTGCATCGCCCACCATAGGGCCCATGCAGCCCAGCATAGGGCCCCCGTTAACCGCGCACAGCCCACCATAGACCTCACATAGCCACCTGAGGCCAGCACAGCCAACGGTAAACCCGCACAGCCAACCATAGACCCTGCAAAGCCACCTGAGACTCCTGATTTATAATGTATCGCTGGGATTTGTAGTCCTCTCTAGCTGATGGCATTATTCTGCATTGCTATATTACGTATTGCTGAAATTTGTAGTCCTGTATAGCTGTACAACATGACTGGGATTTGTAGCCCTCTATAGCTGGGGGTATTCTGTATCGTTGTATAATGTATTGCTAAGATTGGTAGTCCCTCTACAGCTTGGAGTCAGTGGCAGAACTACCACGGTCACATCGTTTGTAGCTGGGATCGGATCCTAGCACTTCACCACTGTCCTAAAATCCTTAGTCTGTATTGTTTTACAAAAACTGTCACATGCCGCTAAAAATAAAAACGTATTGGTAATTGGTATCGGTGAGTAGTTGAGGAAAATTATCGGAACACATACTTGGTCTGTAAAAAATTGGTATGGGTGCATCCCTAGTTCCTACTCATTGTCCTGAACGGCTCAGGGGTTTACGCTGATGATTAGGCTTTAATTCACTGAGAAACGCTCTAACAATCATGTCTGAGCATTGACAGATCTATTATGAAACATCTCGAATGCAGAAGAGAGCAGTGCTCATCTTTGGCCTATTTTGAAATGGAGAACCTATTTGTTGGGTCCACCTCTTGGTGGCTTTAATATCTAGGTGATATAAAAATAAAAACCTGTAACGGGTCTGGGTAATTTACATTTCTTTTACGTTTTAGATCATATTATGTCCTCGTTGTTTGTTGCTGGTTTCTTGAGAGTGTTGGTTGCTTGAATGCCGGATAATGGGGAGTTTACTGTATTTACTAGACATATAATGTGTTTTACATCATGTACTGCTGCTTTGCTGAGCAACCTGCCCTATGCTGTGAAAACACAGAGGGTCACTCACTCAGCACAGCTGCCAAATATAGACTGCCCAGGATATTTGTCAATTATTACTAGATATTCTCTGATTGGATGATGATGCAACGAGCAGAGCAAGTGGCCTTCTGTGTTTTCACAGCAGAGGGGATGTCACTCAGCACAGGCACATAGAAAACAGTGTTTTACAGGATCCTTGTGGTCCTTCCAGGTGTATATGTATGTATGTATATATAACACACACACACGCAATACATACATACACATATATATACTGCAAAGGGCCAAGCCAATGTAAGTATATATAATTATTATTACCTGGAGTTCCGCTTTAATACATGGCAAAGGATTTCTAGAGCACCATTGGTTAGCTATAGAGATAGCACAGCAAACACTGCTTGCCTGTACTAGGATGTCCAATAAAGTCACTGTTTCAGCTAAAGCTACTGGGGTCTGTAAAAACATGCATTTTCTTTTAGGCTGCAAAAAGATGGATGAAAACATGTTAAGGAGTTGTGGGCTCACCTGATCCTCTGAGTCGGCTAACTCTTAGACTAGTCCCTTGGGCAACTCTCCCCCTATGCTGCTTTGGTCTAAGGTCCTGTGAGTCATCACGTCCAACACAGTGTATAGGATGTGAGGATGTTGAAGGACATTCCATCACTGCAGCAGAGGCAGAGACAGGCTGGAGGCATGTAGCTTTTTTTTTTTTTTTTACACTTTTACACTAGACAAGGGAGCAGTTAACCCTTGCAGTGCAGGGGGTAGACCCACTGCAAGGGTTAATAAAATATGTGCCTGGAGTTCTTCTATAAAACAATATATAGTATTATGTTTTCAGCATAATACACATGCCAGTGCATCCCTTTAAAATACATGTGAGGCTTCTGTAAGCGTACTCGTATTCCACGTTCCCCAATGTAACATGCCACGTTACTCAATAATAGGTGCCATTTTAACATTTGCTGTGTGACCAAAATACCAGCCATGGTGGATTGTGAAATGTCACAGTCGTATTTATGAATTGATGTAGTGTTTGCTGGAATAACATCCTTCTCTGTTTATACAACTTTATTTACTGATTCTTTTTGTAACTGCCACTATGCAGCTAGATGTACAGTATCTCACAGAAGGGAGTACACCCCTCACATTATTGTAAATATTTTATTATATAATTTCATGACCTGCAGAGGAAGTTTTTTGACCTATACGCTGGGCCTACTAGAGCATTAGGAGCTGCGCAAAGTTCCAATGACACAGGAACCTGTTGAACCCTTGTCACTGCAACCAAACCCATACAGTGTCCAGTCCACACTACCATCATGTTACCGACGAGGGAGATTTAGGGAAGAGGTGGGCAACTTGGGCCCTTCAGTTGTGGTGAAACTACAAAGCCCATCATGCATCTGTCACTGGCAGTCATGCCTGTGGCTGTTGGAGTCTTGCAATGCCTCATTGGACTTGTAGTTCCACAACAGCTGGAGGGCTGCCCACCCTTTATTTACAGGGTATAAAAGGAGTATTATTTGGCATTTGCCACCTGTGTAAGGGGTTTCCTATCTGTGTGCGTATAGACATACATACATACGTACGTAAGAAGAGTCTAGAGTGTAGTGCTTGTCCTTTGTGTAACAGTGTAGTGTATAGTGTTGGTTCTTTGTGTAGTAGTGTATAGTGTTACAGTGTAGTGTATAGTGTTGGTTCTTTGTGTAGTAGTGTATAGTGTTACAGTGTAGTGTATAGTGTTGGTTCTTTGTGTAGTAGTGTATAGTGTTACAGTGTAGTGTATAGTGTTGGTTATTTGTGTAGTAGTGTATAGTGTTACAGTGTAGTGTATAGTGCTACAGTGTATAGCGTTGGTTCTTAGTGTAGTGGTGTTACAGTGTTGTGGTGTAGTGTATAGTGCTACAGTGTAGTAGTGTATAGTGTCAGTTATTTGTGTAGTAGTGTTACAGTGTTGTAGCGTATAGTGCAGTGTATAGTCTCGGTTCTTTGTGTAGCGTATAGTGTTACAGTGTATAGTGTTCTCGTGTAGTTCTTTGTGTAGCGTATAGTGTTACAGTGTATAGTGTTGGTTCTTTGTGTCGTAGTTTAGTGTGGTAGTGTCTAGTGTTACAGTGTATAGTGATGGTTCTTTGTGTAGTAGTGTTACAGTGTTGTAGTGTATAGTGTCAGTTCTTTGTGTAGTAGTGTTACAGTCTCAGTTCTTTGTGTAGTGTATAGTGTTACAGTGTATAGTGTTGTCGTGTGGTGTATAGTGTCAGTTCTTTGTGTAGCATATAGTGTCAGTTCTTTGTGTAGCATATAGTGTTACAGTGTATAGTGTCAGTTCTTTGTGTTGTAGTGTATAGTATGGTAGTGTCTAGTGTTACAGTGTATAGTGTCAGTTCTTTGTGTTGTAGTGTATAGTATGGTAGTGTCGGTTCTTAGTGTAGTGTTAGTTCTTTGTGTAGCGTAGTGTTAGTTCTTTGTGAAGCGTAGTGTTGTGGTGTATAGTGTTGGTTCTTTGTGTTGTAGTTTAGTGTGGTAGTGTCTAGTGATGGTTCTTTGTGTAGTAGTTTGTAAACATTGCTGGAACGTTGTGTCAAATGAATGGCAAGTTGGCTCCTCCCCCTGCCTGCTCCCGCCCTATCACAGTCGGTTTCTTGTACACTGGCTTTTACCTTTCTCCGGGGGGTGATGCTGGATACTACCCGGGGACACATCGTGTTCTGTCAGCAGCGGGCTCCGGTCCTCTTCGTCGCCGTCACTTCCCCAGCTCCTCATAGTGCCGTGTGAGCAGACAGCTATGTGTACAATCACTGATCGGCCCTGAGCTCCCCCTTAGCCACCGGTCCCGTGCTAGGAAGCACCATCCCTGAGTCAGCAGCCAAACACCCGAGACTCCTCCCAGTGTCTGAGGAAGCCTTCCCTCCAGAGTAAACCTCCTTCCAGGCTCACTTCCTCACCGATCACCGGACCTCACAGCATTATACTGTGTAAACACATACAGCTCGCCACACGCTGGGCGGCCTCCTCCTATAACACCCTACAACATAAGGAAACCGTAACCTATACGACAGAGTCAGACTGCTGGGCTATTCTCCAGAATGTATGCTGATTCTTCTAATACACTGCCCTCTAGTGGAAGTACGCTGTACTAACACTACTTGCTCCGACTTCTAATACAGATGTGCCCTCTAGTGGAGACAAGCTGTACTACATTACACGCTGCGTCTTCTAATACAGATGTGCCCTCTAGTGGAGATACGCTGTACTAACATTACTTGCTGCGACTTCTAACACAGATGTGTCTACTACAGATGTGCCCTCTAGTGGAGACGCGCTATACTACATTACATGCAGCGACTTCAAATACATATGTGCCCTCTAGTGGAGACACGCTGTAATACATTACCTGCCACATCTTCTAATACAGATGTGCCCTCTAGTGGAGATACGCTGTACTAACATTACATGCTGCGACTTCTAATACAGATGTGTCTAATACAGTGCCCTCTAGTGGAGACGCGCTATACTACATTACGTGCTGCAACTACTAATACAGACGTGCCCTCTAGTGGAGACATGCTATACCACATTACATGCTATGGCTTCTAATACAGATGTGCCCTCTAGTGGAAACACGCTGTACTAACACTACTTGCTGCATCTTCTAATGCAGATGTGCCCTCTAGTGGAGACACGCTATACTACATTACATGCTGCGACTTCGAATACAGAGGTGCCCTCTAGTAGAGACATGCTATACCACATTACATGCTATGACTTCTAATACAGATGTGCCCTCTAGTGGAGACATGCTGTACTACATTACACGCTGCGACTTCGAATACAGATGTGCCCTCTAGTGGAGACATGCTATACCACATTGCATGCTATGACTTCTAATACAGATGTGCCCTCTAGTGGAGATACGCTGTACTAACACTAGTTTACATTACATGCTGCGACTTCTAATACAGATGTGCCCTCTAGTGGAGATACGCTGTACTAACACTAGTTTACATTACATGCTGCGACTTCTAATACAGATGTGCCCTCTAGTGGAGATACGCTGTACTAACACTAGTTTACATTACATGCTGCGACTTCTAATACAGATGTGCCCTCTAGTGGAGATACGCTGTACTAACACTAGTTTACATTACATGCTGCGACTTCTAATACAGATGTGCCCTCTAGTGGAGATACGCTGTACTAACACTAGTTTACATTACATGCTGCGACTTCTAATACAGATGTGCCCTCTAGTGGAGATACGCTGTACTAACACTAGTTTACATTACATGCTGCGACTTCTAATACAGATGTGCCCTCTAGTGGAGATACGCTGTACTAACACTAGTTTACATTACATGCTGCGACTTCTAATACAGATGTGCCCTCTAGTGGAGATACGCTGTACTAACACTAGTTTACATTACATGCTGCGACTTCTAATACAGATGTGCCCTCTAGTGGAGATACGCTGTACTAACACTAGTTTACATTACATGCTGCGACTTCTAATACAGATGTGCCCTCTAGTGGAGATACGCTGTACTAACACTAGTTTACATTACATGCTGCGACTTCTAATACAGATGTGCCCTCTAGTGGAGATACGCTGTACTAACACTAGTTTACATTACATGCTGCGACTTCTAATACAGATGTGCCCTCTAGTGGAGATACGCTGTACTAACACTAGTTTACATTACATGCTGCGACTTCTAATACAGATGTGCCCTCTAGTGGAGATACGCTGTACTAACACTAGTTTACATTACATGCTGCGACTTCTAATACAGATGTGCCCTCTAGTGGAGATACGCTGTACTAACACTAGTTTACATTACATGCTGCGACTTCTAATACAGATGTGCCCTCTAGTGGAGATACGCTGTACTAACACTAGTTTACATTACATGCTGCGACTTCTAATACAGATGTGCCCTCTAGTGGAGATACGCTGTACTAACACTAGTTTACATTACATGCTGCGACTTCTAATACAGATGTGCCCTCTAGTGGAGATACGCTGTACTAACACTAGTTTACATTACATGCTGCGACTTCTAATACAGATGTGCCCTCTAGTGGAGATACGCTGTACTAACACTAGTTTACATTACATGCTGCGACTTCTAATACAGATGTGCCCTCTAGTGGAGATACGCTGTACTAACACTAGTTTACATTACATGCTGCGACTTCTAATACAGATGTGCCCTCTAGTGGAGATACGCTGTACTAACACTAGTTTACATTACATGCTGCGACTTCTAATACAGATGTGCCCTCTAGTGGAGATACGCTGTACTAACACTAGTTTACATTACATGCTGCGACTTCTAATACAGATGTGCCCTCTAGTGGAGATACGCTGTACTAACACTAGTTTACATTACATGCTGCGACTTCTAATACAGATGTTCCCCCTAGTAATTCAGAATATTAACAATCACTTACAAAGCCATCCCAACTCTGCCCCCGGCTATATCTCAAACCTTGTCTCAAAGTATCACCCTAACCTATCCTCTCTACATGCTGCGACTTCTAATACAGATGTTCCCCCTAGTAATTCAGAATATTAACAATCACTTACAAAGCCATCCCAACTCTGCCCCCGGCTATATCTCAAACCTTGTCTCAAAGTATCACCCTAACCTATCCTCTCCACTCTTCAAAAGACCTCCTGCTTCCCAGCCCCCTCGTCACCTCCTCCCATGCTCGCCTCCAGGACTTCCCTAGAGTGTCTCCCATCCTCTGGAACTCTTTACCCCAACCTGTCCATCTATCTCCCACCCTGACTGTCTTTAGGCAATCCCATTAGACTAATTTCTTCAGGAAAGCCTAACCACTGAACCATCATGTTCTCATACAATTCCTCCCCACACAGCTACCTCCTCATGTATCACTTGCCCCTTAAAGACATGCTACACTAACACCACTTGCTTCATCTTCTAATACAGATGTGCCCTCTAGTGGAGATATGCTATACTACATTACATGTTGCGACTTCTAATACAGATGTGCCCTCTAGTGGAGTCACGGTGTACTAACACTACTTGCTGCGACTTCTAATACAGATGTGCCCTCTAGTTTAGACATGCTGTACTAACACTACTTGCTCCGACTTCTCATACTGATGTGCCCTCTAGTGGAGACACGCTGTACTAGCACTACTTGCTGCATCTTATAATACAGATGTGCCCTCTAGTGGAGACGCGCTATACTACATTACATGCTGCGACTTCTAATACAGATGTGCCCTCTAGTGGAGTCACGCTATACTACATTACATGCTGCAACTTCTAATAAGATGTGCCCTCTAGTGGAGACATGCTGTACTAACGCCACTTGCTGCGTCTTCTAATACAGATATGCCCTCTAGTGGAGACACGCTATACTAACACTACTTTCTGCTTTTTCCAATACAGCGGGGCCATCTAGTGGAGACATGTGGCACTAACACCAATTACTGCATCTTCTAATACAGCGAGGTCCTCTAGTAGAGACACGCTGCATTGACACCACTTGCTGCTTCCTTTTAATGGAGACACTCAGCACTCGTTGCACCTGTAATGCACAGCGGTGCCCTCCAGCGGAGACACACCACACTCGATGCTTCCGTAGTACAACAGTGGTGCCCTCTAGACACACCGCACTAACGCCACTTGACAAAAACAAAGAGAACTTTACACAAATGATATATTCATGCAAGTAAATTGTACCTCTAAAATCTTTTTTCAGTAGCCAGTTATCAGTTTTTTCATTGCCACACATGCTATATAGCTGATTTAGCTTGAAAAGTGTGACCCCTCTCTGTAACCCTGCTATTGTTTCTTTTTGGAGTCTGGACAGTTCCTCTTGCGACATGTCAGTACTGCTGGAGCCCTCTGTAGGGTGAGCGTTATTAACTGCCACACAGCCAGAAAAGATAAAAGAGCAGCAGTACTATTTGATGAGCCAGCTTTCCTATATGCTCCTATGTGTTTGATTTGTGAAGATCGCCCTCTGTCCGCTCACCCAGCTTTATAATACATACTCGGCCTCTTATGGTTTTATGTGTTTTTTATAGCTGTGTTGGAGAGGAACTGCTGCAATCCTAACTGGAACCCCTATGTATAAAGGAGGGTGCTGTACTGACACAAGACATAGGTGTGCTGGTGACATGTATCATATATTTGAAGATGCATGGCGCCATCTGTGGTTACTAAAACGTTGTTTTGTGACAGTCTGCATGAATAAAGAAGATGGATTATTGACACAAGACATAGGTGTGCTGGTGACATGTATCATATATTTGAAGATGCATGGCGCCATCTGTGGTTACTAAAACGTTGTTTTGTGACAGTCTGCATGAATAAAGAAGATGGATTATTGACACAAGACATAGGTGTGCTGGTGACATGTATCATATATTTGAAGATGCATGGCGCCATCTGTGGTTACTAAAACGTTGTTTTGTGACAGTCTGCATGAATAAAGAAGATGGATTATTGACACAAGACATAGGTGTGCTGGTGACATTTATATATATATTTTATAGCAGTGTTTCTCAACCTTTTATGAGTCACAACACACTTTTAAACTCTGCAAAATCACGAGGCACCCCAGTCTAAGGCCCCTGTTTACACTTTCGCATAACATTTGTGTGCATTTTGCCACATTTGCTGCACGTAAGCCCATTCATTTCAATGGGCTGTTACACCTGCGACAAACAAGCTCGTGCAGCATTTTCAGCTGCGGGCTTCATGTGTTTGAGGCATGCCAAAAACGTGTTTTTTACTGGCTGAGTTTGGGGTGCCATTAATAAGTAATGGCACCGCTAGCGTGGCACACGCATGTATTGCATAAGTTGTGCAGAACCGTGTGTTGCAGTGTGGTCAAGCGCAATGTGGGCAGGAGGTGCACTTGTGGTGCTATTCACATGAATGACAACGCAATGCACCTGCTGCACTGTAATGTACGGAAGTGTGCGTTAATTACAGAGAACCGTCTGATTAATGCACGGCATTGGTGTAAACAAGACCTCCTGGCTTATCCCTCTCCTCACTGGCGAATATCTGCACACCTATCCCATCCACGATTAATGCACGGCATTGGTGTAAACAAGACCTAAGAGGGGTAATGCCTCCTGGCTTATCCCTCTCCTCACTGGCGAATATCTGCACACCTATCCCATCCAATCCCTAACTGCTTTCTCCATCCCAGACCAAATCATACCTCTGACAAAGCAGAAGACAGGATGGCTGCAGGGCTTCTGGCACTGCATGGCATGTGTCCCGTCAGTGCACCTGCAGCTCTCCTTGCTGCACATTCTGAGGCCCCTGGTTCAACCTGAATTAGAAAGGCATCCAACTGTTGTCCCCAGAGATTGGATGACAATTGACCTTAGACAAACATTTGACAGTGCCCACATTTTACAGAGTGCCACAGTTACTGCATCCTTTGGCACCCGACTGAGTCTTAGCAATGGATGATGTCATTCGTCACTATAGATGGTGTCGTCAGCCACAATCTTAAAGTAAAACTTACCTAGTGTGCCGGGAAAAACATAATCCTCTTTTTCACCAAACATTTCCAGTCCAATAGTGTGTAATGGTCAGGTGTATGTAATCTACAGTGTACTATAAATACTCCTGACTACCATACCCTGTATGCTGTGCTGTATATTACATACCCCCAACTGCCATACTCCATACTCAGTGTTGTATGTTATATACCATACTTATGGCTCCTGCACTCTGTAAATTACACACTTCTGACCACTGCACTCTATACAATGGGCTATAATCTTCATACACCTTGCACTTTTTATGTTAGATACAGTACTTTTGGCCCGTGCACAATGTGTGTTACATACTCCTGATCGCTGCATTCTGTATTGCTGTGCTGTATGTTACATGCTCCAGACTATGCATTCTATATGCTTGACTGTATATTTTGTACTTCTGACCCCTGCAATCTGTATGCTTGGCTGCACATCACATACTTGCTGCTGCAGGAGGCAGGTAAGCAGTTTCCTGTGTCAGAGGGATTAAGGATAGATCAGCCAAGGTCACAATAATTGCACACAAGATTGTAACATGCAACAAATGGCAGTGATGCAGGCCATTCATCCATGAGCATCTATCTGCAGTGAAATAGCCAGATTTACAGCAAACGTTGACTCATTCAGGTCAGTTTGCTTATCCCTGTTACCTACGAATCTATTGGTTCAATGGATTCCTGGAACATACAGTAGTAGTAAAGGGAACCGAGCTAGTGATGTACTCAGGGCTGGCCTCAGGCCTTTCGGCACCCTGTGCGAGAAAGCTTTATAGTGCCCCTCAGTGACCACACCCCCTCATTGGCCACACCCATTTCTAAATATCCACACCATTTAAAGCCTCCCATTTTGTTAAGCCCCAAAGAAACATATTAAAAAGTATGATAAAAATAAAACTTTTATTCAAAGGTACTAAACTTGTAGGCACAATATAAGTATTCTTATTGAATAAAACAACAGTAGACAAACAAGTGGTAAACAATAAATGTCAAACTAAAATAGAGTCTATCAAAATTAGGGCTGGTACTGATTAAAATTTTCGTGTTAGATTAATCAAATTTTTTTAATCGATTGATTTTGATTAATTATAACGCACATACAGATCCAACTATATTGGCCGCCACTTGAGTGGGGCAACTCAGAATAATAACGTGCTGTATTAGTGTGATCCTAGTTCATTTTATTACTTCATTGCTGTGCTGTATGTGTATAGACCAATGCCTTGGCTGGCGCTCGTGCAGAACAAGTTTCTTGGGCAAACCTCTTAGTTGTAACGAAACCGGAAGTCAGGCGGTCGCAGAACTCGATAAGTGTCGACAGATCACCGGCCCAAGTGGCTCTGTCGGCTAACAAAGGGAAGAGGGGAGGAGTCCGATGACGTCACGGACATCGACGTCACTGGACTCCCCCCCCTACCTTCGTTAGCCGACGGAGCCACTTGGGCCGGTGATCTGTCAACACTTATCGAGTTCTGCGACCGCCTGTCTTCCCTCCCTCAAGGGACTCATCTGACCCCCTAGGAGGTCAATGGGCATTTGATTGTTTTGCATTCCCATACATGTATATGGGGATGCAAAATCCATTCAAAGTCCACCTTAAAAAAAAGTAGTGAATGCAGCAACATTCATCTCATGAGTAATGTGAAGATACTTTGTTTTTGCAGCAAAGCCTGCAGATCGTTGCAATGATCGTGGGTGCAACACATAGGCTCTTGCATTGTATTCCCCCATCCTCAGGTCTCTATGGAAGCTTGGAGGAAGTACTACGGCTTGAAGAAGGAAGAGGGATTCCCTGGCACGCTCTGCAGTTGCCTGTCTTCCACGGGACTTGTAGGAATTTCCTTAGAACAATCCCCGGCCCAAGTGGCTCCGTCGGCTAACGAAGGGAAGGGGGGGAGGAGTCCGATGACATCACGGACATCGCCGTCACCGGACTCCTCCCCCCTTCCCTTCGTTAGCCGTTATGGACATCGACGGGGAGGAGTCCGGTGACGTTGATGTCCGTGACGGCTAGACAGCCGGCGGAGAGGTGACCCTTGCTGACCATTTTTGCATCTAGTGCATCTAGAAAAGTAAAAATCAATATACGAAAAATGTATTCTGCGAATGCGTGCCACCATCTTGGAGGCGGGGAGCATGCCGTTACATGATGCCAGGCATGCGTGGCATCAGGTGACGTCACACGCCATTATAGGCACAGCCATCTTGGTGTATACCTAGATATACACCAAGATGGCAGTGCCCAACACGTGCGGTGTCATATAATGTCATGCGCCCTGCCTCCAGAACACGCCAATGGCTGAATCCAAAATAGCATAAAAATGTGTTTTGTTTTGACGAATGAAAACGTTTTTAGTTTTCGTTCATTTCATCTCAATACAGAGGCTTCCCATTCATTCAGAAACTGATGATAGTAAAATATTTACTATCAATCAGTTTCTGAATGGGGAGAAGACTCTATAGTGAGTGCTACTACCCATTCAGAAAGTCATGAATGAACAGGAAGTGATGTCAAGCACTTCCTGCAAAAGTCCTCAATCTCTTTTCCTGCAGCCTCAGCACTCAATGAATGAGAAGCACTCAATACAGAGGCTTCCCATTCATTCAGAAACTGATGATAGTAAAATATTTACTATCAATCAGTTTCTGAATGGGGAGAAGACTCTATAGTGAGTGCTACTACCCATTCAGAAAGTCATGAATGAACAGGAAGTGATGTCAAGCACTTCCTGCTCATTCATAACTGGGGACGCATAGTACTACGTGTCACCAGTTATTTACAAACACTGGAGTGATCAGATGATCACTCCAGTGTTTGCTCTGCACAGAGGATCGGTAAATATCACTGATTTATCTATCCTCCACTCAGCAATGCACACAGCTGCTGTCATCCTGAAACTGACACACTCCCCACTCGGCAGTCCTGACAGCTGCGGCTTCTCTCCTCCTCACTGCTTGGTCATCCTGACAGCAGGCAGCACTCCCTCCTCCGCCTCCCCCCGCAGACTTCAGCAGACATTTTCTCATTGGATCCCCCGCTGCCTGTATGGGCAGAGGCAGCGGGATCCGAGGAGAAAGACAGCGCTGAAGCCTGGGGCGGAGGAGGGAGCGCTGTCATGTCGGTTGGCCGAGCGGTGAGGAGTAGAGAAGCCGCAGGCTGTGCCGCCCCAAAGAAAAGCCATGTCGGCCGCCTGGCGCCCTGTGTGGCCGCACAGCTCGAATACCCCAAAGGCCGGCCCTGGATGTACTGCTCTGTGCTTTCTATGCCTATGCTGTCTATATGGAAGGCAACAATCACTACCAATAAAGAAAATTGCTACTTTTTAAAAGATACCCAAATATACAAATGAAAAGTTTATTTCTTGTCACGGTTGTATTTTGTGGAGAAGTATTATCTGAGTCTTAAATGAGAAGGGATTGTTTTTCATGACTGAATGATAGAAGATGCTCATCATACTGCCAAGTTGTTTCTAAAACTTTTGTGTAGTACTTTACTGACCTGCTCATAACCAAAAGATAACTTCATTAGAGCCACACTTTATTATGTACTGTACTCCATTTTCAATTAAAGTAGATGTGAACCCTTACTGAATGACATGTACAGGGTTATTCACAAAAGGGTGAAGAGTTTGGAGAAGGCAGGAGAAGTGAACAATATAGGCCAAAATAGCCGATTCGGAAAAATTCTCCAATTCAGCTCACTTTCCAGTTCAGCTATGTTGTCCTAGATTGTTCACTTCTCCTGTCTTCTCCAAACTCTTCACCCTTTTGTTAATAACCCTGTAAGTTTTCCGCTGCACTGTATGTCAAAAACAATTGCCTTTTTTTAAAAATTATCTTATTCCTTTGTAACATCTCAGTTCTGCTCATCACCTGCAGTTACTTTCTTTTTACATACATGTAGCGCAATGATGGCTACATGTAATTTCTCCTGCTGTATGCATAGGTTAACTAGGTTTCTTCCACAATCCAGTAAGGGCAACATGGACAATCATGTGCAGATAAAATAAGTAAACAGAGAGTATGGATCAGGAGAGATGCTTGTCCCTGGATGCAATGTCCAGGTGCAAGCATCTTTTAGGGAAAGCCATGGACAGAGTGGCTGCTGTCAGCCTGTCATTAACATTAATGGGCACAGTGGCCACATTTGTACAGACCTACCTGGGATTCTCGCCACAAGAATTTGCAGGTTCTTGCTGCAGGAATCCCCTGCAGCAGCTTAAATGTTAGGCCACGAAAAGCAAAATTAGAAAAGTGGCCTCATGGGATTGTCGCCCCCCATCACCCATGTGTTTATATTCAAATAGAGGTGTGAGGTAACTGTTAAGTACATGTCTCTCTGGGACTGCTTTGGTGGTTCTTTCTGCTTTGTCTTTCAGGTTACAAGCTACCTGCTGTTGCTAGGAAGATTTACCTCAGTTGCTGGACAGACCATCAGTCAGCTGAGCACAGGATTGGTGACAGACTTTTGGCGAGTGTAACCTTTCACCTCTATATTCAGGGATTTCCCTCTTCCTTCTCTGATCCTCCAGCGCTGAGAGGAGGAACAAACGTGGAGGGGGCGGGCACAGCTGCCTCTGCCTCCAGATAGGGACACTTACCCCATAGTTCTCTTTTAACCCAATTCCATCTAAAAAAAAATGTTTTTGTGCCAAAATGATAGCATTAACCCTTTCGCTGCCACCGACGTAAGGCATACGGCGGAACAAAAGTGTTCCCGGCTGGCCAGCTCAGTATGCCTTACGTCGGTGGCATTTACAGTTCTGCTATAAGCTCAGCAAGCCGCTGAT
>NW_017308163.1:104721-157785 GCF_000935625.1 Nanorana parkeri
CAAGCTGTCAGTAGCAGGTTGTCGGCCAGCCGTTCCAGCTTCGGCTTTCACCTCGGCTCAGTCGAGCCGAAGCATATGCCTTCGGTTCGACTGAGCCGCTCGGCCAACTTCGGGAGCTGTACGGTGCACAGATACTGATTTTGGTGTGTTTTAACAATTGAATTGTGTATTTTTATCGGTTTAATATTAATTTGAGAAACATTTGCGCAATTATCGCAGGGCCTACAAATTTAATATCACCATCTTTTTATTCTACCGGGCCTGCGCTTTCAGAAAATATATGGTTTGGGGGGTCTTTTACAAACGCTAGCAACCCAGCAGTTGAAAATCAAATCAATAGGAAAAAATTGCAAAAATTGCAAAAATGACTTGGCCAGCTGATTTGAAAAATGTTCCGGAGGGCTTGGCAGCGAAAGGGTTAATCTTTAGTTCTATTATGTGACTAAAGCAACAGATTTAGATCTGTGGGATTTTGCAGCCAAATTGATAATATTCTCAGTTGTGCTGCAACTGTGAGCACTTATTTAGCAATTACATTTTATTTCAGAACTGTTGCAGAATTTAGAAGTGCTAAAGAGTGCAGATATGGTTTGTCCTACTTGCGTTAACAGTAAAAGAAACATCAAATTAGTAACTGCAAACAATGCAACAGTTTTGATATGTCCCCCAATGTATTGCATTCAACAATTATGTATTCACGGGAAACACATGAGGAATTAGTTACTATCACACTATATTAGTAACAATATACACATGTAACTAGTAAGCTGCAAAGATATCCATAAACTATACTCACTTATTTTAAGCCTTTTAAGTTCCCTTCAAGTAACACTACCACTGGACGTTTTTAAGGTGTCTTCTTTTACCCTGACAGCACAACCCTCCTTCCTGATCACTGCTGGAACCCCACAATAATTATTTGCATATATTAACTGGTATTTGCATACTGCTATGTACTCCCCCCACAAGGGTCTGCACATAGATTATTTAGACAATGTGCACTGCATTGTGGAAGGCAAAAGGAGTATACAGGTATACACCATATATAAATATTGTGGTTTTTATTGTCTTTTGTTTTTTATTGTAAATCAGTGCATCAGGGAGGTGGGCAGCACTATCAAGGCAGGAGCAGGTATCTTATACACCTGCTATACAGTGCCTGTGTTATTTGGCCTACTTGCCAATTATTGTAGGTTTGCTGTAATTTGACATATTTTCGGAATTCCTGCATGGTTATATTTACTGCTTCCAAGCTTACACAGGATGGTGTAATTTTTATATTTACCAGAAGAGGGAAGCCAGAAGAGGGAAGCATACACCTGCTATACAGTGCCTGTGTTATTTGGCCTACTTGCCAATTATTGTAGGTTTGCTGTAATTTGACATATTTTCGGAATTCCTGCATGGTTATATTTACTGCTTCCAAGCTTACACAGGATGGTGTAATTTTTATATTTACCAGAAGAGGGAAGCCAGAAGAGGGAAGCCAGAAGAGGGAAGCAAACCAATGTTGGTAACTTAGACCAGTGTTTCTCAACCTTTTTTTTCGGTCACAGCACCATTTAAGTATGTAAAATCTTGAGGTGATCCAGTCTAAAGTGGAGTCCTCCCTTTACATCAGAGTCCCCCCTTCACATTAGAGTACCCACTATAAATCAGAGTCCCCGTTTTCCCATCAGGAGCCCCCCTTCACATCAGAGTTCCCCTTTTATGTCAGAGAACCCCTTTTTTACATGAGAGCCCCCCCCTTCCACAGCAGGGTCCCCCCTCCCCCAACCAAGTAAGTTCCTAATGCAGCAAAGTCTATTAGGGGTGATACACTGTATGTTGAAATCCTAAAGGGTGTTACATTTATTGCACATTCCTAGTTCTGACAATAGAAACACAGACACGTATAAGCATGCCACGATTACTCTATATCCAGGAGGCTTCTAAGAATTGATAATTATCTAGCTCTAGCCAATATGAATTTGAAATATATTTAATATTAAACTCTGTTATTCAGGTTTTGCTGTGTCTCTCCCATTATTTAAAGCAAACAAAAAAACAAAAAAACCCCCCAAAAAACCTTTCACTGGTGTGATAGTCTTTGATAAACCCTAGCATAAGGAACAGCAGAGAAGTCACAGCTTCTGGTGGCTTCTGTAAAACCACTTTGATGTTATTGAGCTTCTGAGTTACGCTGGCCATAGGGTGGTCGAATTTTGGAGTTAGCAGGACCAGTCTGTGGCCCTGCCGCGACACACCCCTCCCTGTTCCACAAAAATCATTTGGTAACTGCTGGCCCTGTAAGAGCACCCAAACTTATCTATGACCCTGTGAAAGCAGTCACAGTCTTTCTTTTAGGTAGAAGTGGATCTCTCTTTAATAAATCTGGATCTTGACCCTTTTAGGGTAGAGCAGTCAAAGAAACTTTGATGGGTGATTAATTCTTCTTGCAATGTCCAGCAGTAGCTTCTGCCCAGCTCATTTGCAACACTTTTCAGGCAAGATTCTTTACAAGCCCAGCTACCTTTAGAAATTAACTCAAGCAGGTAGCTTAAAGTGACACTAAACTCTGGAGTTAAATCCTAAAAATGCATTCAAGTACCTTATGAACAAAATTGTAGCATGTGTATCACTCAGCTGTAGTTTCTCAAATTATCTTTGAATTGGTGCTGTCCAGGGCAGCCATCAGGGGGGTATGGCCGATACTCATGTAAGGGGCCCGGGCAGCCTGGGGGTCCCGCACGGGTCCCTCACATGACTATTGTCCGACAGTGAAGGGCGAGGAGGCGGAGGCCTGGCCCTAGCAGCGCAGGGCCCCAGCATTGCCGCTCCAGCGACTTCGAGACAAGCTGGGGCCCCATCAGTGGCGCTGCCCATCTGATGTCGGACTGGACGGAAGTGACGTCACGTTAGTGACGTGACGTCACTTCTGGCCTGTCCGGCGGCAGACGAGGCCACGTGTGCAGGTAAGAGGAGCTAGGAAGGTAAGAAGGGAAGGAGGGAGGGGAGGGATGCAGCCCTGACCAGCCCACCTGAGACCCCTTAAGAGCCCACCATAGACAGTCTCAGATGGGCTGTGCAGCATCTATGGTGGGCTCTGCAGGGTCACTCTCAGGTGGGTCCTGAGTGCTAAAGAGTGCAGATATGGTTTGTCCTACTTGCGTTAACAGTAAAAGAAACATCAAATTAGTAACTGCAAACAATGCGACAGTTTTGATATGTCCCCCAATGTATTGCATTCAACAATTATGTATTCACGGGAAACACATGAGGAATTAGTTACTATCACACTATATTAGTAACAATATACACATGTAACTAGTAAGCTGCAAAGATATCCATAAACTATACTCACTTATTTTAAGCCTTTTAAGTTCCCTTCAAGTAACACTACCACTGGACGTTTTTAAGGTGTCTTCTTTTACCCTGACAGCACAACCCTCCTTCCTGATCACTGCTGGAACCCCACAATAATTATTTGCATATATTAACTGGTATTTGCATACTGCTATGTACTCCCCCCACAAGGGTCTGCACATAGATTATTTAGACAATGTGCACTGCATTGTGGAAGGCCAAAAGGAGTATACAGGTATACACCATATATAAATATTGTGGTTTTTATTGTCTTTTGTTTTTTATTGTAAATCAGTGCATCAGGGAGGTGGGCAGCACTATCAAGGCAGGAGCAGGTATCTTATACACCTGCTATACAGTGCCTGTGTTATTTGGCCTACTTGCCAATTATTGTAGGTTTGCTGTAATTTGACATATTTTCGGAATTCCTGCATGGTTATATTTACTGCTTCCAAGCTTACACAGGATGGTGTAATTTTTATATTTACCAGAAGAGGGAAGCCAGAAGAGGGAAGCCAGAAGAGGGAAGCAAACCAATGTTGGTAACTTAGACCAGTGTTTCTCAACCTTTTTTTTCGGTCACAGCACCATTTAAGTATGTAAAATCTTGAGGTGATCCAGTCTAAAGTGGAGTCCTCCCTTTACATCAGAGTCCCCCCTTCACATTAGAGTACCCACTATAAATCAGAGTCCCCGTTTTCCCATCAGGAGCCCCCCTTCACATCAGAGTTCCCCTTTTATGTCAGAGAACCCCTTTTTTACATGAGAGCCCCCCCCTTCCACAGCAGGGTCCCCCCTCCCCCAACCAAGTAAGTTCCTAATGCAGCAAAGTCTATTAGGGGTGATACACTGTATGTTGAAATCCTAAAGGGTGTTACATTTATTGCACATTCCTAGTTCTGACAATAGAAACACAGACACGTATAAGCATGCCACGATTACTCTATATCCAGGAGGCTTCTAAGAATTGATAATTATCTAGCTCTAGCCAATATGAATTTGAAATATATTTAATATTAAACTCTGTTATTCAGGTTTTGCTGTGTCTCTCCCATTATTTAAAGCAAACAAAAAAACAAAAAAACCCCCCAAAAAACCTTTCACTGGTGTGATAGTCTTTGATAAACCCTAGCATAAGGAACAGCAGAGAAGTCACAGCTTCTGGTGGCTTCTGTAAAACCACTTTGATGTTATTGAGCTTCTGAGTTACGCTGGCCATAGGGTGGTCGAATTTTGGAGTTAGCAGGACCAGTCTGTGGCCCTGCCGCGACACACCCCTCCCTGTTCCACAAAAATCATTTGGTAACTGCTGGCCCTGTAAGAGCACCCAAACTTATCTATGACCCTGTGAAAGCAGTCACAGTCTTTCTTTTAGGTAGAAGTGGATCTCTCTTTAATAAATCTGGATCTTGACCCTTTTAGGGTAGAGCAGTCAAAGAAACTTTGATGGGTGATTAATTCTTCTTGCAATGTCCAGCAGTAGCTTCTGCCCAGCTCATTTGCAACACTTTTCAGGCAAGATTCTTTACAAGCCCAGCTACCTTTAGAAATTAACTCAAGCAGGTAGCTTAAAGTGACACTAAACTCTGGAGTTAAATCCTAAAAATGCATTCAAGTACCTTATGAACAAAATTGTAGCATGTGTATCACTCAGCTGTAGTTTCTCAAATTATCTTTGAATTGGTGCTGTCCAGGGCAGCCATCAGGGGGGTATGGCCGATACTCATGTAAGGGGCCCGGGCAGCCTGGGGGTCCCGCACGGGTCCCTCACATGACTATTGTCCGACAGTGAAGGGCGAGGAGGCGGAGGCCTGGCCCTAGCAGCGCAGGGCCCCAGCATTGCCGCTCCAGCGACTTCGAGACAAGCTGGGGCCCCATCAGTGGCGCTGCCCATCTGATGTCGGACTGGACGGAAGTGACGTCACGTTAGTGACGTGACGTCACTTCTGGCCTGTCCGGCGGCAGACGAGGCCACGTGTGCAGGTAAGAGGAGCTAGGAAGGTAAGAAGGGAAGGAGGGAGGGGAGGGATGCAGCCCTGACCAGCCCACCTGAGACCCCTTAAGAGCCCACCATAGACAGTCTCAGATGGGCTGTGCAGCATCTATGGTGGGCTCTGCAGGGTCACTCTCAGGTGGGTCCTGTGTCCAGCGCGTCACTAAGCCCGTGTCCAGCGGCGGGGGGGGGCCCGGCCTAAAGCCGTGTAAGGGGCCCCAAAATTTCTGACGGCTGCCCTGGTGCTGTCCTTCCTTCTGGAGAGTTGCTACTGTTGTTCCCCATGATCACTGTGTGTGTTGTAAAGTAGCCACCGCTCCAAACTCACTCCAGATTTAGCTCCAGAGTTTAGTGTAATGAAGGTTCTGTCCCTACAGCACACGACTAGGGCTCAGGCAAGTGGAGAGACACTCTATATAATGTTTATAGAAAGGTTTCTGTTGATCTGTGTTACTTCAGGATGTGAACTCAGGGAAGTGAAAATCCCCATAAGCCTCTCTTTAGAAATAATGCTTGACACCTTGTGGACTGAATTCAGGTTTGTATATAATAAACCTCTATTAGTTTGTCTGCTCTGACAGAGACTTTCTGTACATGACTGTTCTCATTTAAGTATGCAGATATACTTATAACAGAGCATTCCTTGGAGGAGAAAAATGTCAGTGCTTATTGGAACACTTTAACTGCTGGATGTACATCAGAAACGGCATGTTGCTAGCTCTGTTTAAGGTAAGTGTCTGGAGGAGAACAAAAATACTTGTCCAGCAGTCTGATTGTCCATGAATCTTCACTAAACTGGATGGTAGTGGTGTAGTCACTGCTTTTGCAATTAACTTACTAGTTCGTTTTTAAAATGTTCGAAGTGAATAAGCCCAACTGAGGATACCAAGCTACCATTATTTCTTTTATAAGGCTGTCCCTGCATTTTACCTAAATAACCAATAACATGCTTCATGTGAAGCCAAGTTTATGTTGTTAGCAGTATCTATGGGCAGGTTCAGTATCTGTCCTTGACTTTTCTTTTACATTTCAAGTTAATCTGCCACATTTCTATGTAGTGGCATCAAACACTGCCAAAACAATTCTGTCAGTGAGTACATTATTATAGCATCAAAGTAGGGGTGTGTGCTTCTTTGAGTCCAGTTAAATAAGGAATATGGGTCACCAGTGGCGGACCTAAGGAACAAAGGGCCCTGGTGCAAGATTTTTTTTTGCCCCCCCCTCCCCCCCCACAAAAAAAACCCCACAAACACAGCACTCTCCTCCCGCAGCGCTCGGCCGGTTTTCACTTTCTATCCTCCCCGCTGGGACACAAAGCAGCTCCCAGCGGGGAGAAAAGAAAGCAGGGATGCGTTGCTGTATCAGCAGAAAAATGTCATTATTGCTCTCACTGCGACGTTCAAGGCGATATGTAACATGTGCAGCACAATTGTCGTTTTTCGCACGTAAGCGCTCCGACGCGTGTGTATCTGGGGGGCGGGGGACTTGAACATTTTTTCCCCCATTTTTTTTTAATGTTACTTTAATTTTTAAACACTTTTTTTTGTACACTAACCCTATTGGTATTACATAGGGGACTAACAAGCACCCTGTGTAATAGCAGATAGGGTGTGACAGGTCCTCTTTATGGAGGCATCGGGGGTCTTTTAGACCCCTAATGTCACCTAGAGACCCCAAACAGGCTGAGGAAGCCAAGATCTGCTTTCCCAGCTTCTTGTCCTTGCTCTGAGAGCCGGAGACTGTGTACAGCAGGGGCGCCCACTATTTTTCGTCTGGAGATCTACTTTTCAAATGACGAGCTCATTGAGATCTACCAACGAAAAAACACCTGCATTCAGGGGCGGGAGGGGGCGTAGGCTGCGCAGGCAGGCCCCTCCCCCACAGTGCAATCGCCTGCATTAGTGCCTGTGTTCCAGTCCAGTGCGATCCGCAAAAATGCTGCGAGCACTATTTTTGCAGATCGCACTGGACCGGAATGCAGGCACTAATGTGCCTGCGTTCCGAGTGCAGGCGATCGCACTGTGGGCGATGCCATTGACTTCAATACAGTTCCACACCCCCTCCCGCACCTGAACGCAGGGAGTCGGCCTGCTTACATTCCAGTGCATTCCAGTACATTACAGGTCCCGGCGTCCTGTTCTCCCGTGGTGCTCGTGTGGCCGACGTTGCACATGGGGTGTCCTGCACCTTTCCATCTGCAGCGTCTGACACATTCAGCCGGCAGCCGCACGAGCACCACGGGAGCATAGCCGTAGCCAGCTCCTTTTGCGCCTGAGGCAAGGAAAAAAAACTAAGTTTTTTAAATTTATTTTTTACTATTTTTTATTTTATTTTCATTATTTATTTTTATTTATTTTAAATTTTCATAATTTTTTTTTTTTAACCCTTGGGGGGGCTTCGCGGAAATATTAGGGGTCTAAAAAGCCCCCTGATATTTCCCTTTTAAAATAGAAAAAGAAATTGAGGACACAAAGTCCTCACTCTTTTTTTCTGCAGCCTCTATTCTAAATGAATGGAAAGCACAGAGGCTTCCCATTCATTAAGAAAATATTTTACTATCGAGCTGTTTCTGAATGGGGAGGAGCCTCTGTACAGAGTGCTTCTCCCCATTGAGAAACTTATGAAGGAGGTAATCACCTCCTGTTCGTTCATTTATAACTGGGGACACATAGTACTATGTGTCCCCAGTTATTTACAAACACTGGAGTGATCAGACGATCGCTCCAGTGTTTGTCCTACGCAGAGGATTGGTACATACTACTGACATGTACCGATCCTCTGCCGCTCGTCCACGCACAGGGGGGCTGCAACTTCTCTGCTCTCCCTGCTCCCCCTGATACTACGAGCCACGGGGAGGGGGAGGGTTGGGTGCGGGCAGAGCCGCTGTGACAGAACGGACGAGCAGTGAGGGGAGAGAGAGGCGCCGGCTGTCAGATCCTGGCCGAGCGTCTCTCTCTCTCCTCACTGCTCTGCATTATAGTGACAGCGGCTCCGTCCTCCGCCCTCCCCCGCCGCCGGTTCCTTCACATCTTCTCGGATCCCCGCTGGGGAGAGCAGCGGGGATCCAGAGAAGCGGCAGGAGGAGAGGACATGATGGCGATCTACCATTGATCGCAACGCGATCGACTGGTAGATCGCGATCGACCTTGTGGGCACCCCTGGTGTACAGTGACACCGGAAGTGATGTAAGCACAGCACTTCCGCGTCCAGTGATCAGAGGAGAGATCAGCGGCTGAATCTCTCTCTGATCATTGCAGGGAGACCCACCTACCCAGTGTCCGCTGCGGGGGCTGTTCAGACACCAGATCGATTGTAAGTTACACAGCAATCGCCTGCTGTTAAAAGCAGTACCAAGAGCATACGGAGCTATCTAGCGGCCGGCAACTGTGCTGCCCCCCCCCAGGCTGAGGCCCCGTTGGTAGTTCCGCCACTGTGGGTCACCCATGGACATCTTTTAGAGAAGCACACAGATTCATTAGTAGCAACAACTGTAGCATGGACATTGTCCCCTTCAGCTTCTTTTCAGAGAAAATCCTGACGGTAATACAACAAGATGAGAAAGAACAGCAAGTCCATATTTGAACTGCTAATTTTGTACTGTTGAGGACCTCTATTGGAGGGATGTGGTAGACAGGTGTGAGTTCTCGCTCTGTCGGATAAATCTGACTTCCACTTTATTGCTATTCTACCACTTCTGTTACCTTCATCTGTTCCAGTACTGGGAAATACAACAGTGCCAATAACATCTGCAATAGTGGCATACCGTATTTGATATGAAGGTGAGTTTCTTCCAGTTAAGGCACCACAATGAGGCCCAAACTCAAACAATAGCTATAGGCAGAATCTGAAAAATATAGATTGGGTTGCTTCTACTACTACTAATTGCTAACTGCCAGGTTTTAACCCTGGTTAATGCTGATTTTAGAAACTGGACCACTAAGACCAGTAAGCCCGGTTTGTCATACATCTGCTTGCTTCTACAGAATCCAGGGTGCCATTCCTAAATGATCAAAATGATATACTACATTAATCAAGTGTGCATAAAAATGAACTTTTAACAAAATAAATAATTCCTGGATAACCTACAGTTTTTAGCCACCTCTGTTTAGTACTGAATAGATTGACTGTCTCTGCCACAGTTAGAACCGGCATCTCTTCTACCCTATCACCACTTTGCTTGTCTCAGGCTGCCAGAGTATACCACATCCCAAAATAAAGAACATTGGGAAAAAAATAAATAATTTAGCAATATCCTTTTCTATTAAAGGGTGACATGTAGGAACTATTTTCTCTATGCTTTTGTTGGAACAAAAATCTACATTTTAATCTCTGTAAAAGCTAACAGTAGGAAAATCTGTGCATCACAGGGGATATTCATGATGCAGACTGAAATGTGGAGGATTATTCAGGGTCATTAGCTGAAACAGATTTTTAAAAGTTGTCTCATTGAGTCTTTTGTCCACCCTAGGTAACTATTTTGTTGGGTGAATGCACGTGCACACTGCCCTCTAAATAAAGGAGTGCTCATATGAGAGTAGGGAGATTACATGATGCATTCATTACACATTTGCCTCAGCTAACAACCTCTCCTTCATTAATTTTTTTCTGTGTGGCATTCTTCTTCAAAAATTTTAAGTACCAAGTGCAAACCAGTATCATTTGTTTGTGTAAGTAAATTTATCCAGGGCCCAATTATGAAGATGTTTTCTTTCTGTTAGCAAGCTTGCATTTCTTAGATGTCATTGCCTCATAAAAAGCTGTTTCTTTAAGCATTCTTACCCCACCCAAAAGTGTAGAACAATCATTGTTGTTCTCAGTGATTCAGACATTCACTTGGGACCAATCCCGAGTATCATATGGCTGGAATGAAAAGGTAATGCTGCCTGTACAGGAAAATATTTCATAACCACAATTTAGGTGGCTTAGGTATAATAAAATGGCCTAGAGAACATAAAATACATAATGAAAATAAAAACGTTTATCGGTCACAATTGACAGCTTTTTGAAAAGTGATTCAGCTTTAGGTAATCAGCCAGCCTGGGAAGCTCTCCAGGACTGTACTTAGACACTTCTGCTTTACCACAGAAGAGCTCACTGTATGCAATTTAACAATAGAGGTAATCTGGAAGTTAAAGCCCGATTCCAGTGTGGGCATTTACACTAAAGCTAGATGTCCCGGCCGGGGAGCTCCTGAACACAAAACAACTGCTCCTGTTGCTATACTCACTCAATCTCTGGCACTGCACCCCGCAGACTCACTGATCCAGAAATGCTTCTCTTCTGAGTTGATAAACATCTAGTGTAATTTGTGACTAGATACTTTTTTTTGTAAAAGCAGCACTTTGCCAACCCCTACTACCTCCAATGTCCCTTTAGGTCAATGAGGCAGCTCACTACATTAAAGGACCAATAGGAAGATTTAGGAAGTGGTGAAGCCAAGCCCAACTTTTCTAGAAAAAAAAATAGATTTTTTTTCTGTACGTTCACCTATATCTGTGGATTTCATGTTTATTTTAACATGGATTTTCACAGTAATGTCTGACTATATATTTTTTCTCATTTGCTCTGTTGGAATCACCCAGTTATTTGACAGGTTTACATTAATAAAGCCCAAATAGAACTCTTCTGAATTGTATTTATTGCCAAGCAAAATTAGAAATAATATAATGGGTAGTATTTTAGAAATATCAGTTCTACCACCCACCTGCCTTTTGTGGGAACCAAAGAACTAAAAAAATGTGGTATATTTAACAGCATTTTAAGGAAATGAAAATAATAGAAAGGTCCATTATTAAAAACACTGCTATGCAAAACCATATCTTGTAAAATCCTCATAAATTTTCCACAACGTACTCTAGTAGCAGAGCAGTTGTGCAATGTTTCCTGGAGAGTGAAGAAATGTCTTTTAAAATCAGGTGTTCAACAAATATGACACTTCTAACAAATGTTTCTGCTGAAACAATTCTCAGGACTCCTAGGGTATGGGAGTAACTTTATGGCTGCCACGCCAATGAGTCTTACACAAGAGCTTGCACATTCATACAAAATTGTAAATAATTTCTATGACGCATCCTTATGTTACCATTGCTCAGAAAACCAAGAGACAATGCTATAAATGCCACACTGCTTATATATCAGGAGCAGTTACCTATTGTAAACAAGAAAAAGAAAACAAGGAGATCTTAAGTACATCTATACTTTAAAAGTTAAATAGTATGTCTAGACTTTACCTATATGTACCCCAAAATCCCCCTTCACCTCTCTAGAGAACATCCTAAAAGTATTGTTTTGGTTTTTTTTTAGCTGGTTTCTGTTGCGAGAAACAGTTTTTTTTACAATAAATTCTTTAATGAGAAACACTTTTTATTACTTCCTGTGACATCATCACCAGGGTTGTAAATCCTGTATCCTGTAGAAATCTATTGTTGTATGTGGAGTAGGACAGAGAAGAGTGGGAAATAGGTGGAGTTCTGTAGTCCAGTTGTCAGGTCCCACAATGTGGCCTAGGATTTCAGAGCAGAGAGGCACTGTGTTGTCAGCTCAAACAGGAAGATAGGAACGCACTGGATTTCTGGCTGATCAACGGGTATTTCATTGTACTTTAAATGGATACAACATAAAGAAATGTGCATGTATTGAAGAGATGTGTATGTGCATGTATTGCTGAATATGTTTTTCTTGCCCTATATACACTTTAAAGCCCATTAAAGCTGATGTTTGTGTTCCTGTTGGGTAGATTTCCCTCACTTCCTATACCAAAGACCACACAGGAAGTAAGTCTTAACAGGGAGTCAGAAATAAAAAGCTCAAAGAGGTTCTAACCATCCCTCACTCAAATAAAAAAGTGCTATTACTACTTTCTTTATAATTATTTAACAAATGTATCTTTCTAATTGTCTATGTGGCAAAATCTGGTTAATGGTGCCACAGACAGCAATAGAAACTTGACAAAGATTCTAAACCTTCTCCACTCTAAACAAAGTTAAAATGTATTCCAGCTCAAACCAAGCATAAGTAAAAATTGCCAAATTGCATTAGCTACAATGACACTTCATGGTGGTATTTAGTATATATATAATTAAAGAAGTCTTGGGGGTTGATTTACTAACCTTATAAACACGCCACGAACAAGCATACACCTCTGTAGTGTGTTCTCTCCCAGCATGATCTATTGGTGGAATCTAGACACCTTTGTAGTGTGTACACACCCAGCAGGTGTGTTGTGCAAAGCCCTGCATGAATTGCAAGGTGATGTTGTGTAAATTAGCTCTACATTGTGTTGCTTGCGTTGATGAATGCAGGAATGTAAATGCATGAGCTAACCATTTTTGTCTAAACTGTGAAGCAGCATTATATATGCATCATGTGCATGATTTTTCCATATATGGCATTAGTGAAAAAAATATGCTTTTAGAGACTTTTTGGTTGATAAATACGTTTTGCTGTGTAAAAATCACACGCACCTAGTGCGTGCGTGTGTTTAGGTTAGTAAATCACCCCCTTGGAGTCTCGTACCCAAGGGTCAGGGTAAATTTATTGACAAACGTGATAAAGCACCATATAATGTGTTTTATTATTACTGAACACATCTTCAAGTTATGTGTGCCACAAATCTCTAGGTAATTTATTTAGCTTGAGATGCATCTGTAAGTGGCTAGGGGTATGTGGACTGACTCAAACTGGTCTGTAAGGCTGAATTCCTGTTTGGACATGGGCATAGCCATAGCTAATACAACTCATGTCAATACAAGAAAAGTTTAACAACTCTAATCAGTTGCAAAAGTGTAGTGCTCAATCAGCCTTTGATATGGCTTTCAGCAGCCCCTTCATAAAAGCCCAGTACTTGCCTGTCTTAAAGGCTACTTCAATATACATTATCTATAAGCATACAGGAAAGGGAAAGTTGTATAATTACATTAATTATATTAAAAATAAATAACAATATCAAACAACTTTTTTTAGTTCTGTCACCCCTTTTAAGATGATGTTCTCAAAGACTGGGAACCATTTGGAAAAGATGGCTCTTCAAGGAGACTAAAAGTGGGTGACATCTGCTGATTGTAACCCCTCAGGGGCAGGGCCCTCCTTACCATCTTGTCTTGAATTGTATTGTGATTGTAATGTCTTCCTTATATTGTAAAGCGCTGCACAAACTGTTGGCGCTATATAAATCCTGTATAGTAATAATAATATAATTAAATCATGGTTAAAGGGTTGTTGGGTTATATCATAAAACATTATTGCCATGTGATGCTCTGTCATGCAATGCTTTGTCTTTCTAAATCAGTATAGTTAATGGTGTGCACAGTATGGCGCTTGTGTCAGTTATGGTACTGCAGACTGGTGCTTCTCAGTTGTTAGAACATGAACATTTGGAAATACCTTACAGTATAAAGAAGGGTTTAATCCAAAAGGGCTTATCATCACTGATCAGTGAGGGTGATCCCCATAATTTTAATATCAGTCTTCTCGTAAGATTATATTTTGTATGTCAAATTACCTTGTTGTGTGCTTACTTTTAGAAATGTGCTTAGAAATATAATGGCACACATACCTAATTTTTTCCCTGAAATCCTGTGTCTGCCAAAGAGTTTTTTTATTGCTAAAATAATTAGTCAGACAATGGGAGACAAACTGCAGAGATGTATCCACTTTATGTCTACAAACTCTAATTTATGACCATTACATAACTTACTGACCAACTGAACACAGGGACATTTTTACTTCAGGTTAAAAACAAATCACTGTTCACTACTGATAATAAAATCTCTGCATTTATAGAAATGAAATATTCTTTGGAGAAACCAATGTGGGACAGTTCGGCATTTTAATACTCTGGCTACATATATATTGGACAACAATATGTATATGAACTGAAACATAGGGTGGTGGTCTGAGAAACCACCTTACACAGCTGCTGATTTCTTCTGAACAATAGTTCTTCCTACTATGGAAATTGGAATATGGGCACATAGATAATAATTCTGATCACTTGTAGCCCTTTATGCCCATTCCTGCTGTCCTGTTATATTCTTTCTGGGCTGTTTCAATCTGTTAGGCTTTTTCTAATAGCCAGAAAAAAAATGTGAAAACTTGTACCATTTATGATGACAAATATGTGTGAATATGAATTTTCCAAATTAATAACACCACAATTACTGAAATGCTATTGCAACATAATGGGCACAGGGTAACAAACGTGATGCCAGGGGAAATATGCAGCATGTCCACTCCACACATTAATCTGGGATAATACCCAGTTCCGGTGGATGCAATACCATAATGGTCACGGTCGACCTATTGACAAAGATGGCCCATTTCGCTCCATTGAGAAAACTGCCTACCTCTAGGGAGACGGCACAAACCTTCATCAGCCACGTCCTCAGATTACACGGCCTACCTTCCCAGATTATATCCGATAGGGGCAGCCAGTTCGTGTCCAAATTCTGGAAAGCTCTGTGCGAAACACTCCAGATAGATCACAGGATGTCTACCGCCTACCATCCTCAAACCAACGGCAAGACAGAACGGGTGAACCAATGTTTGGAGCAATACCTTAGATGTTATTGCACTCATCTCCAAGACGACAGGCTCGACTTCTTGCCGCTCGCTGAGTTTGCGCACAACAACGCCACAGCTCGTCCACCCAGCATACGCCTTTCTATGCAAACTATGGATTCCACCCTAACAATCTGCCTTCTTCATTTACACCAGTCAATGTCGCTTCCGTGCAAGATTACCTCTCATCATTGAAGAAAACCTTTGAGTGTTTACAATCCAACCTAAAGGACGCCCAGGACCGGCAAAAAAGGTATTATGGCGCTCGCCGAACTGCCCCCCCCTACCTACCAGGTGGGCGACAAGGTCTGGTTGTCCACCAAAAACCTTCACCTCAACATACCCTCACGCAAATTGGGCCTGCAGTTCGTTGGGCCATTCCCTATAGAAAAGATATTGAACCCAAATGCTGTGCGACTCGTTCTTCCTCCAGACTGGCGAATCCACCCTTCTTTTCATGTATCACTACTCAAACCCTTCAGGCCGAACCCTTTCCCAGACTGAACACCTCCCCCTGCTCCTCCAGTCGAGGTACAGGGCGAGACTGAATACGAAATTGAGAAGATACTGGATTCCAGGAAAAAAGGTTCTTCACTTCAGTACCTCATACGTTGGAAGGGCTATGGCCCATCCAATGACTCCTGGGAAGACTCTCAGGGTGTACATGCCCCTCGTTTAACCCGGACTTTTCATCGACGGTATCCTGATCGGCCCGCTCCTGCTGGGAACCCCGGGGGTGTTCCCTTAGGGAGGGGGTACTGTAACGAGTCCCATAGGGGTCAGACCGCTCCGGTCTCTTCGTTTGCAGGGACGGCCGTTTTGCGTTCCACGGTGGAACGCGAATCGGCTCGACTTCCTGATTGTGGAGCGAGCGGCCTGCGTTCGACGGTGGAACACGGACGCCGCTCGTTCCGGCGGCTGGCTCCTCCCACGTCCTCGGGCTATTTAAAGCCCCAGCTGAGGCAGCATGGCGTTCCACTATTGGAGTCAGAATGCCTGCTGCCTCCTGCCACCCGAACCAAACCTCCAGAGATCTTCAGGACTGCCTGGAAAGGACCCCTATTGCTCAGCCTGTGGACCTGCACCTTGCACCCCTAACTGGTCTCAGAAACGCAAGTAACCTCCTGTTGGAGCCTTAGACTGAGTCTCTGCACGTTAAACCTTGTGTACTACAGACTGTCATTCATTGCCAATGAACTGTTGCTCTTGGGGGGAATCCGCTGGCATACCTGTATCTAAGTGGCAACCCACTTCCTAAAAACGTGCAACCGCTGCCTTCTGTTTTCAGTTTATTCCGAGTAACCCTAGGCTATGATGTAATAGCTCTGCATTAACCCTTTTGTTTCATACGGCTGTGATGCTAGAGTCCCAAACTCCCCGCTAAGATTGGGAGTGACGCCTGGGACTCAAGCCTGAGAAGCTGTCTCCGCTCACCTCACTGCTACTACACTCCGCAGTTGTGATCCTATACATTGCAACTACAGCAAGTGTGACAGCTTCATATAGTATTTGGAAGTGCCCTTCAAAAACTGGAGTAAAAGTTGAATTTAGACGTATTCACTCATATTCTACTCTTTATTTCAAACCTGATTTCAACCTGACATAAACAGCTTCTCTGATATTATTCCAGTTTTGATAACATAGCCCGCATGTTTCATCCCCAGAGTGTGCCACTTGGGACAAACATGTAACCATGTAGGGTGTAATATAAGGTTCTTTATGTAAAAAAAAATAATTTGTTCACACTTTTTGCCATACACTTTTTGTTCACACTTTGTGTGCACATTTTTGCCCCAAAGTTGCAGTTATCTGATCTTCATGTCTCTCACTATAATAGGTGCACCACTGCCTTGCAGAAGAAGCCATATTGGCAACATCAGGTACTCCTCAAAGACTACAAATCCTGGTGCTCCATGTTGGACAGATTCTGCGCATGTGAGTGGGTGTTGCTAAAGGCATTATTTTGCTGTGTATGGCACCCATGGCCAGTAAACTGCAGAGTCTTCTAGGGTGTATGGTATGATGATGTGATGCACTGTAGTCCTGAGAAGCAGGAGCATATGCTTGATGGTTTGGGCCAGAGCTCATGGTAATTGGAAGGCATATTATTAATATTATTATAATACAGGAGTTATATAGCGCCAACAGTTTGCGCAGCGCTTTACAATATAAGGAAGACATTACAATCACAATACAATTCAAGACAAGATGGTAAGGAGGGCCCTGCCCCTGAGGGCTTACAATCTAGATATTGTTTTGCTACTGGAGTAGGGGTTTGTTTATCTAACAAGTATATTCACTTTGAATAGTGTATGTTCACTTTGCAAAGTCAATTTTTGTGAATACAGTGAAGCTAAGTTCATGTAAGTATTCAATCGTGTGCTAGCAACAAATACAGGTACTTTTCCAGTGCCAAGATTAGACTAGAGAAAAATTCTAAAGTTAGGAGGCAGTTGTCATTTTTAAGGAGCATACGGAGCTCCTGGGATTTGTGCATTCATGTTTTATGGTAAGATTTTTTAAATAATTATATATAAGTGATGCACAGATACCATTTGTTCAAGTACAAGTACTGATACTTGTCCAAGTACTCACAGATACAAGTACTGATACATTTTTGTTTATTGTCATGTGACAGTTTCTCTAAAACAATACAGACTAATGATTTCAGGACAGTGGTGGAGCGCCAGAGCCAGGTCCCAGCTGCAACCCTGGTAGTTCTCGTAAAAATGCCAAGTATCTGAACTGGTATCTGAACATCCCTGGTTTAAAGGAAATCTGGTCTTTTATTTTTGACTGATATGCAAATGCAATTAGCCTAACTTATTTTATCATCCTGCTTTATGATTAATGAACATTGATTGATGCATAATTAGTAATTAAACAGGTATATCTGGTCAAGTGTGTTTGTCCGTTAAATAGGAGAATGTGACTGATTAAAAAAAACTTGTAACATTTGTCTTTTTTTCACAGTGGCTACGTACCAGAAATACTGATTATTGCTCCTGATTATTGATCCATCTATGGATATCCAAAGGAGGGAAAATATGGTATAGTGAGCATGGACAAATGTAAAAATCTTAACGAAGAACTCCGGGCACAGATTTGATTGACCATTGCAGTGGGGTAAAAAAAAAAGTTATACTCACCCAATCCTTGGAGACGGCAGGCTTTTAGACTGGTCCCTGGAGCATTTTTTCCCCCTCCACTGCAGCAGTCTAAGGTCTTGATATCCGATACACTGTGTACTGGACATGAGGACCTTGAGAGACACACCATCGCTACAGCGGAGTAGGAGGCGGCAGGGAGCCCCTGACGGCTCAGAGGATCAGGGGAGTATATGAGAAGTTAACCCTTGCAGGAGGGGGGTAGCTCACAGTCTCCGCTCTAAATCATCCCAAAGGTGTTCTATCGGGTTGAGTTCAGGACTCGGTGCAGGCCGGTATCCCACACAACACAATGGCAGCTGAGACCCCCCATGCGTCACTGCACCAAATCAGTCAAGCAAAACAAATGGCAAAGGCACTCATCAATTTAGATTTTCGATTATGCAGCGCCAACACAGAAAGATATACTATAGAATGTGAACAAATATTAGTGACTGACTTAGTGATCATCAATTTGTTACCAGCTTTACAGCATACAGAGGTGTCTTAGCGCGGCTGTGCGGCTTTCACATTTTCTGCAGAAAACGTGTATCTAAACCTCTGTTTTTAACCTTAGCACTCAACTGTGTAGTTAACAGCAAACCTGTCAACTACATTGACAACTGTCCCTCATCTGTTGAATTACATGACAGGAAAATGATAACAAAAACTCATAAACTATTCTGGATTCCTGAATGAGTCATTTTGCTATGTGTGTATATGAAGCAATAGGAGAGGATGAAAACAGGGATTTTCCCTTTGGCTTTGTACTACCTTGTTTACAACATGTGTAACAGTGTCAGGTTTGGTAGGGCAGGGTTTCAAACAAGGAGACATATAAAATGCAGTAGGCAAGAAAAATACTTCAGTCTATTGCAGCCTTTGGAGGCTACACACTTCCTATCATCATAGAGATAGCATTATAATGTATACACTACGGCCTTCGTCTGTGAGGCACGCTGTCATCCTTTCATTATATCTACTTGAAGTTGTCTGCAGTGCAAGGTAAGTGAGAAAGATTATATTATGGTTTTTACACATTGACAAGTTGTCATATCATATGTATAATTCAAGTGCTATTGCGCAGTAATAAAATCATGTATATGGGATAACAATTATAATATATTAGCTCCTGAAAATAGAAACTATATTGTACACATTGCAGAAATATACACAATCAAATGATAAAAACATTATTTTATGAAAATTTATTTCAGAACGGTTTGACATTATGTTGGAAGCACACAATCAAATGTCTACCTTTGCATTCAATTATGTCTTTTTCAGGACTCAGTATCAATGTGTGTTTAGTATTAGGTAATATGCACTTAATTAAACAACTATACATTGGTGGTATATTTAATGTTGTGCGGGAATTGTTCTATCGGAAGAATATTCTGAAACTCCAGACTTTCCATATGCATTACTACTCCCCCCAGGTATTATCATGTTTATTATGCTGCTCTTTTTATAGCAAGGTAGAAGATGAAACAAAGTTCCCACCATTTTTGCAAAATTGCTCATAGTACTGTAAGGTAGTAAACTATGTACCTGCTGTAATAATTGTTGGGATTCTGAAGTAGAGACTTTAGGGTAAAAACTTGGACCAATGTTTAGATAGTGGTAGCTTTTGTGTTTTAGTTCTTATATTGTTCTAAATATTTTTCCTAGGCTTCTTTAAAACAGCTTAAATACTTTTGAAAGACATATTAAAATAATAATAATATTTTTATTATTATTTATCATCATCATTATCATCATCAGGGCACTAGGAACAGTGGACTTGTGCCTGTATGCCAGAGGCAAATTTTCCTTTCAATAAGCATTGCTTGGATAATCAACTAAGCAACTTTCCACAGAACAAGTCCAGTTGAATGTAACTAACTACCACTAGCTATACAATGGCCTGCATAAATGAGAACCTTCACAGACACCTTGGCCACACACTTTCCCATGTTATAGATACATGCATTACATAAAAGCCTATTTATATTACACATTCACATTCACAGCATTCAAAGCTAGGCTGGGGTCAGTAAACCAAGAAAAGGTTCTGTGAAAAAGATGATCCGAGGAGAAGGGTGTTCCTTTGAGCACTAACGGTTTTATGCCTGCAGGCTCCAGTGGTGGAACTGCAGCCCTTTTGTGTAAACACAACAATAAATTACTTTTGATTGTAATGATTTGAGATTGTTATTAAATTGTTGCCATTATTATTTTATATTTTAGAAGAATGTCTAAAATGTATCATAAAAATGTGTTGTCCTTATTCCAAAAAGAGTGCTAATTCAGCAACCATTATTGGAAAATGTTGAATGTGTTTTATGCAGTTTTTACTCAGAAAAAGTTCATTATAAATCTTGATTGAAATGTGTATTTAACATTTTGCATATAACTATTTCCCCTGTTTCTTCTGCTACACAGAGTATAACATGTACAGACACAATAAGCCTCATTCTGCACAATACATCTCCCCCTGAACAGGCTGTTGCAACACAGGGTGTGGGCACTCACAGGGTGTGGTTAAGTGAAACTTAATCTTGTATAGAAAAATTATCCTTCAAGATTCAACTTTTGTGCAATATATATATGAGTCAAACCATTCACATCCTTTCAGGACATTGATTTAGCAATTCACTAGATGAACAATGTATACTATTCATTAATGCTAAATGCCCTCAATTAGGTTCCAACCTAATTTCTTATTTTAAAAACTTCTCTAATGAGGTGAGAAGATTTGTCAGTTTTAGGTCAGTACAAAAATCTACCTAATAGAAACTGTAAGGATGGGTCGGTCAAATGAAAACTTTATTAAAAACCTGTTGGTGTTTCCAATTGTTCAGCAAGTGTCTACTAATCTTTAATGAATTACCAAAAATGGGAAACAAGTACAGGGATCAACATCGGAAGTCACATAAGTGTACATCACATTTTTTGCTAAATCCTTTTCTGGGCTATTCACAAAACAGTGGAGAGTTTGAAGAAGGCAGGAGAAGTGAACAATCTGGGACACAATTTGGCAAAATTCTCCAATTCAGCTTACGTTCCAGTTTAGCTATGCTGTCCTAGATTGTTCACTTCTCCTGCATTCTCCTAACTCTTCACTCTTTTGTGAATAGCCCTGTTGGTGTCTGCATCCAAACTCCACTACGCATTGGAAATATCTGAAAAACAAAGAAGGGTTTCCACTATATTTACATCTCTGGGCCTTGAATGACAACACACCACATGAATCTATACAAAAACTGTATATTTAAAAATTGTATATACATTTATTACAAAAAAGAAAACATAATAAAGGAAACAACAACAAAAAAATACCACCCTTAAAACCATATAAGAATCTTTATTGAAGTATTCAGAAATCTTCTCTTCTGGATGGTCAGTTGGCACACAAATCAGTATATACTACATGTCCTCTCGAGAAAAGAAGGACTAGGAAGTATTTTATGTTATTCTTTATCCTATTGCACTACAAATGCCTCTTAAATGCTTCAAATCATTTAACATTTTTACAAATAATTATTAGATGTTCTCATTAGCTCCAGGGATTTGTTTGATGTATGAAGCATTTATGGGTGTTGACAAAGTGTTGGAACTAAGGGGTCTATTCACAAAGCTGCCGAAGGCAGCCGAGTGAATGACCGATCAGAAGTGAAGTGAGCCGAACACTGTTCGGCTATTCACAATTTGCATCTTCAGTTACCTTTATCTCTTCATCTACTAATTTTGTTTACATCTGATTTGGGGCTTTCTTTTTGCCGATTACCTGTCTTTTCTCTCCCTGCGCTTTGGGCGTTCTCATCACAGGCCCATGCCAGTGTACTCGCTGCTTTGTTTACATTCAGCTCCACTGTGTCTGCATGATAAACCCTAAGCACAACAAGAAAGGCTACTGCTCTACAAACCTTTAATGTCCTCATTGCACAGGAGCCATAAATTGTCCTATCTATACTTCACTTATGTCAAGCTCTTGCATGAGTTTAGCTAAACCCTACATATTCCCCATCCTATATTATTCCAGGCAGTCAAATATGGAAATCAAAATGCAGACCTAAAGGGATCTCTGATGGCTTCCTTGTTGTCATTCCTGGTCAAGAGAGATGTGCTTACCTCAGTGTATCTGAACGTATACTGCTGGCTGCCTCCTTATAACAGTTAGAGATCTGTTTCTTAAAGAAGAACTTTGGGAATTTGAAAAAATGTACCCTTCACTGCATGGGTTAACTTCCCTTTTTGTCTAGAGGAGACAAATAAGGCTGATATACTCACCTGATCCTCGACCTTGCAGCAGTCGGCACTCACCTCTCTCCAGCTGTGGAATGTTTATTGGTGTTCTCATGTCTAATGTAAGTCAATGGACCTGCATTAGATGTGATGGTGTCAGCAGTCCTTAGACCACCAGAGCCCAGGGAGAAGAGGTTGTAGGGACTGCTCTAGCAGTCTTATGGGAACGAGGCTCAGATAAGTATATCTGCTTTATTTGACCCCCTAGACAAAACAAACAAGGGTAATTGCAAGGGTAATTTTTTTTAAAAAAATCTGAAGTTCTTCTTGAAGGGATTACATGAGTAAAGCACAGATATAATTAATTTAGGCCCTTCAACGTGACTCACTGAATAAGATACATAATATTCTGATTAGGGACTTTCTTTACCTTTCTTATTTAATTGACCTGCTAGTTGAAAAAACACTTTTTAAGAGCTCATTAATACAAGCTAGGGAGTTTTTTTTATAATTCATTTATTAACTCCTTGAATTGAAGACATTAGGATTTTAGCCTACTTTAGAAGAAGAAAGTTAATTTAGTTCTGTGAACGGTTTCCATCCAATCATGTGCTAAACAATTCCCTTGTACATAATTTGATGTTTGAAATATACCCATATTCACTGAGCTAAGTGAATATTCCAATCTTTTAGTAAATCAACCCAAGTCATCAAAAATGTATATGAAGCTCTAAATTGCTTGGTATACTTATGGTTTAAAAAGCCTAATGTGCTTTAAATGTACAGCTTTTTTTTTAAATAAAAAAAAGAAGCATAGCAGAGATACAACCGAATTCCATGGGTTGGAAAACTTCAGATAGTTTACAAAATTCATTATTGGTCCTGTTAAAACTCAACTAATTTTATGCTGGACGTGTTCTCTATAATGTGCAAGTAAAAAGTGGGCATTTGTTTCAGCCTCGGGACGCCCCTGATCTGTGGTCTCCTAATTCCTAATAAGAGTTTGATAGAGATTGGCCTGCAGCAGGAAATTGTTGCATCAGTGAGAACAGGGAGAGTCTCAGTGAACTAGTAGCCAATTTATATCTGAAGTGTGCCTATTACCACTTGATAAAAAAAAATGTGTCGCTGCTAAAACTACCTGAATTTTTTTAGTGAAATGAATCACACTTGGCTGCTGCTGCTGTATATAAGCCAAGCTAATTGTAAAAGTAAAAAATACATTTTACAGCAAAATTTGTGGTGCCAGTATACAGGGTTATTTACAAAAGGGTGAAGAGATTGGAGAATGCAGGAGAAGTGAACAATCTAGAACAACAAAGCTGAACTGAAAAGTGGGCTGAATTGGAGAATTTTTCCAAATCAGATATTTTGGCCTAGATTGTTCACTTCTCCTGCCTTCTCCAAACTCTTCACCCTTTTGTAAATAACCCTGTGGGTCTAAGATTGTCCATGAAAATAGCACTGTTCCGTAACACCACATATAGCTTTAGGGCAACCCCAAGCATAGTATTTAAGCACAGGCGGGCCTACCGGCGGTGCAGCCGCCCCAGAGCCCAAGGTTTGAGGGGCCCATTGATAGGGGGCGGGGAGGTAATTGCCCCCAGGACTCTTTTTTTCCCTGCAGGCTGGGCCATATGGCAGGCCGGGCAGCAGGGAGGCTGCCAGTGTGTTCAGCTGCTGCTGTCCTCCCACTGCGAGGGCCCATATATCGCCTACAATGTATATGCCCTGAATACAATGCAGGCGGTATAGAGGACACACCACCGGATCACTTCCCTCGTGATGCGGGCACTGTGTCACATGCCCTGGCCCCTTCAGACCATGTGGCCGTGTACAGGGATGGTGTCAGGCTCTGACAAGCACTACAATTAAACATTCACAGTCCAGCGTGCCAGTAGGTCCTGAGTCCAGTGCGTTATTAAGTCCTGAGCCCAGTGTGTTACTAAGTCCAGAGTCCAGTGCGTTACTAAGTCCAGAGTCCAGTGCATTACAAAGTCCAGAGTCCAGTGCCTTACCAAGTCCTGTGACCAATTCATATACTCTTCTGCATTGCTGTAGAATGTATTACTGGGATTTGTAGTCCCTCTACAGCTGGTGCCATTCTGCATTAGAGTGTAAGCTCCTTTGTACAGAGGCTGATGTGACTAACTCAGTGTTCTCTGTACAACACTGTTGTATATGTCAGAACTACTGTATATAAATGTATAAAAATAATAGTGTGTGACTTTGGCGGGACATTAGAGTGTAAGCTCCTTTGGTGCAGAGACCGCCTGGGGTGTCAGTGAGATCCGCTTCCGCCCCCCCAGGAGCGGGAAGGGGGGGGGGGGCCCGAGAAAAAAGCTTGAACCAGGGCCCTTTATTTCTTAGGTCCGCCACTGTATTTAAGGGATTCTTTTTCAATGTTGCCCTTGAAGCAACATGAAAAGATACTCTCCCAGCTGTACGGTATATATATATATATACACTATATTACCAAAAGTATTGGGACACCTGCCTTTACACGCACATGAACTTTAATGGCATCCCAATCTTAGTCCGTAGGGTTCAATATTGAGTTGGCCCACCCTTTGCTGCTATAACAGCTTCAACTCTTCTGGCAAGGCTGTAAAACAACCCCACACCACAATCCCCCCTCCACCAAACTTTACACTTGGCACAATGCAGTCAGGCAAGTACCATTCTCCTGGCAACCAGACACTTCCATCACATTGCCAGACAGAGAAGCGTGATTCGTCACTCCAGAGAACACATCTCCACTTCTCTAGAGTCCAGTGGCGGCATGCTTTACACCGCTGCATCCAACGCTTTGCATTGCACTTGGTGATGTAAGGCTCGGATGCAGCTGCTCGGACATGGAAACCCATTCCATGAAGCTCTCTACGCACTGTTGTTGTGCCAATCTGAAGGCCACACGAAGTTCGGAGGTCTGTAGCTATTGACTCTGCAGACAGTTGGGGACTTCTGTGCACTGTGCACTTCAGCATGCGCTGACCCAACTCTGTTATTTTACGTGGCCTGCCACTTTGTGGCTGAGTTGCTGTTGTTCCCAGTTGCTTCCACTTTGTTATAATACCACTAAAAGTTGACCGCCGAATATTTAGCAGCAAGGAATTTCACGGAACACCTGACTCCAATGATTTTGAGGGGTGTCCCAATACTTTTGGTAATATAGTATATATATCTAGATATAATTATATATTATTTTTTTTTGCATTGGTACCTGTCCCCCATGGCAGTGTCCAGCTCCCTATGCCTTTTTTTTGTAGTTTGCCTATTAGAACTAAAAATAGCCAAAATCGACAGGATTTTCTCCCCATAGACTTTATTGGGATTTGCCGCTATGTTTGGGTTCCTGAATTTCAAACATAATTTGCTAAATCAAACCTGGGCAGATTCACCCATCCCTAGTGTAAGACTACATGCAAAGACAAACCAGACATAACAATCTCCTGGGATAGAGCTAGACGTCTCAGTACCCACTCAAGCATTACATGGGGCTATTAATTTAGGGATGGGATTAGGCTATTTCATTCCACCCTCTGCATGCCCACATGTTCCCAGCAGAAGTTGCACTCTCTACATCTTCTGAAGGTACCATCTAGGTACTATAGGACTGATGTACACAAGTGTATCTTTTTATGGTAAAAGTAATAGAAATATGCATCTATTAAAAAAAATATATACATTGATGTAGGCTGTGCAACATTATTGTATTGGGAGCAATAAATATGTAATTATAAGACCAGTGATACATATTTGAAGTTACATATATTTTATTAAGTATGCAATATAATGTATTATTTTTCCATTTTATTATGGTATTTATTTACAGATTTTAAATACCCCTCTCTAGTGGTCATGTGTATATCAATAAGTGTGATGTGAAAATCAAATAATTGTAACACACTTTATTATATTTTATTTTGCAGCCCTTCATATTACATTGTAGTGCCTAGTAATCCTAACTATGGCGCTAATACAACACTTGCTGTGCACTGGTTTGGGGACTCTGACCTCACTTTGACTGCCGAAATAAGAGATAATATCAGCCTTTTAACAAATGTGACCAAAGTAATTAAAAAAGGTAAATATGTATAAACATAAAAGGTGCTTTTTTTCTTTTTCATTTTCTTTTTTTATTATTTAATATTAGTATGCAGCAACAATTATGTAAGTCATTATTAAAATTGCTCAGTAAAACTTGTTATTTTGAGCAGGTATATTCAATACGTAATTGCTTGGGTTCGCCATAAACAGAGCCAACCCCATCCCCCAATTCAGGTGAGCCATTTATTACTGCCGTAGGAAACAGTAATAACAGATTGTGACTCCCACAAATGCTTTTTTTTTTTTGCTCTCATGCTTATTTATAAATGTTCTGCCCAGCTGTGCCGTTTACATGGCACTAGCGCCCCTAGATGGTGCTCAGGAGTATAGGAATTCTTATACTCATCAGCGCCATCTAGGGGTGCTAGTGCTGTGTGCGAACTGCATCCACCCGGCATATACCTTTTATAAATGAACCCCTAAGTAAAGTTAATAGATTTAAGAAAATCTAAAGCTAGTTGGATAGAATAGGAAAGGGTTAGAATCCAATGGTAAGTTCCTATTTTGATGCCTGTGTCCCCACCATAGAGATTCCCTCTCTCTAAATGTCCTGGTGACGATTGTCTTTGGAACAGAAAGGGGGGGGTAAATACAAAATGTTACTGTTATCGCCAGAACAGGAGCAGAGGAGAAATCTTCCAAAGGGGACACCTGTTCTGGTGACAAATCTCTCAGAGAGGGGATTTTCACTTACATTAGAACAGCAATGGTGAGGCCTCTCTGGTGGCACACGAGCGTAGGCCATCCCCCGCGGGGCCACCCCCCGCTGGCTGCCTCACCCCCTCCAGCTGCCTCTCTCCTTACACTGGTTTTCAGGGTCCCCCGCTCTTCTGGCAAAGTAGTTCAGGATGGAGAGTGGGGAGCTTCTCCACTCTGCTCCATGTTAACAGTGAGCCAGGAATGCTCTACTTGCAGCCTTCCTTTCTCAGCTGTTACAGGAGATCCAGCACAGTTTTGTGCTACTCCTGTATTGGAGGAGACAGGTTTAATAAAAAGAACCTGTCACCTCCGAATGCTATCATACAGGGGCTTGTTATCCCCTGTGTGATAGCAATAAAGGTAAGAGAAAAAAAGTAAAAAATTATAAATTAAATAAAAATTAAAACAATAAGTAAAAATTAAAAAGAAATAATAATAAAAAAAAAAGTTATAAAAAAGTAAAAAAATTAAATCCATAAAAATGATAAAAAACAAAGTAAAAGATAATAAGATAAATAAAAAAAACTTAAAAAAAATGAAACGCCAAGCCAAAATCAAAAACCATCGCCATTAACCATCACTGCTTTAGAAGGATTCCCTACAACTACATGTTGTGTCTCTGGGACAGAGTGTTCCATGAAGAAATCTCCCCAATATTTTACAGATAGGAATTTTTAAAAAAACTGATAGGGGTTTAACACTTGCCTACTTCACCAGAATTAAAAATAAGTTTTGGCTTTATATAAACTTACACCACCTTAGTATCATTCTTTGCAGCAATGAACAATCATGCAATACTAATTGTTTACAACTCATGTACAAATCTGTTCTGCTTCTGTTTTTCAGATTCCATTGAAATTGTCACTTTCCCAGGGGTAAGTTCTTTACCAGACTTAATAAGCACAAGCACCTAGTGCCGTTATTTGACTGAAGGGAATATTAGACGCTGTGTTAAGGTCCTAGCTGGTGCTACAGTGCCTGTATAAAGTGTGTTAAAATAGCCGCTACTAGTTCACTATCTGAAGCACATGTACCAGGGTGGCAATGAAGGAGCACAATTCTGAGATGGGGACAGGGTATTGACACACTATACCAGAAAGGTGCCAAACAAAGACCTTCATGGCAGAGTCACCAGCTATTATTTCAATAAAATATTTAATAAAATGATTTTTCTTTATTCGTTTAACATGTTAAGTTTTATATGAGATTTTAGGGATTTGGTTTAAATATGATTTTCTTTCTTTTAGTGCAGAGTGTGTAAATACATGTGCACATTCATACCTGCTCTTTACATTAGTAGGCTTTGTATGTACCAAGGCTTTTATGAAGAGGAGGCTGATTTAGGCCCCTTTCAGATGGGTGGTTCAATTAGGTCTGCCTGTCAGTTTTTCAGGCAGACCTGATTGGATGCCCAGTGTATGTCTATGGGCGGGTGTCTGGTTACATCCGGTAGCACCTGGCTTTGGCAAGGTGCGGAAAAACAAATGGAACAGCATTCTGTTTCATCGGACCTGATTGTGCTGGATTGAGGGTAATCTAATGTAAACGGACATATGACTGCTTACATCCGATTCCCCATAAACAACATGGGGTCCAATCATTTCAGTTGTGATGGGGGGAAAAACTGAATGGAGATGGATGTCACAATGGTGATATCCACTCTGTATCACTCCAATCAGGAAGGGATCCCCTCCTAACCGGACAGTGTGAAAGGGACCTTATAACAACTGCAAAAAAAAGATCAATTTTTGCAAGAAATTACCGATTCAATTAAAACGTTTCCTGCTGACAAAGCTACAAAGTAGCAGCTAATATATGACAGGTTGTCATGTGCAATGGTGTTGTGTTTCCTGTGCTACAGCTATAAAAGTACAATGAATGAGTCTATATATGAATATTTTCCCTAAAACTTTGGAATGGAATCGATTTGGAAATGTGCAAATCTTGGGTGGGTGGTGAGAAAACATTTGCAAACAGACCCCTAATAAGGGGCTCAATCTATCCAAATTGGAGATTTCAGTTACAACTGGAATCTGACGGGATCAATCTCCTGCTATTTAATGGTATTTCTAGAGGATTTCTAGAGGATCCAGTGGAATTACCAGTTCCCCTGTCATAGATACATGAACCTTAAAGTGTTCTCTTCCTGCATTCATAATGGTATAAAGTACACTGAAAATTCAGCAGGGAGAATTGTACACCCTCATAAGGGGCACTGCAGTTGTGCAGAAGTACAAACTAGAAGTACAAACCCTTGAGAAATTAGAAAGTTATGGTGATTTAAGTCTCCTCTATGTAACAAAAGTTGAAATATCAATTTTGACAAGACTCCTTAATGGGAGACTGGATAATCAATAGATCTAAAATGCGATCAAAACACTTTAAGATTCTTCATCAAGTATTTTGGCCTACCATGTTTTAAGAGCTTGTGCCTCAAGTCTATTGACTGAGCCAAGGAAATTATATTATTTCATATCAAACCTTCCCACTTTAATCTGAAATTGATCCTTCCTTTACTCTTTCTATGTAGTACCATAAACAGGTCACCAAATATTACAGGTTGTAGAGCAGGTAAAGTCGAAGATGAAGGAGGTAACAAAAGGGTGTCATGCAGAGGCGGCAGCACAGTGACTAAATGGTTAGCACTCTTGTCTCACAGCCCCAGTTCTGGGTTTGAATCCTTTAAGGGGACCTAAATGGAGTTTGTGGGCTGTTTCAATGTTTGTGCAGATTTCCTCTAAGAGCTCTGCCTTCCTCCTAGTAACAGACCAGTTTTAATTGTCATTTTCCCAATTGGACTGTGTGTGTCTAAATACTAATGGAGCATTAGATTTTGAGCAAATGTAATCTAGTTGCCACCAGGTAAGAAGATAAATCCAGGACAAATAATGCAGTGTCTGTTCTTATGTTCTGTCAATTAACAGATTTTGCCAGCAATGAAAACGTTCTTTTTTTTTTTTTACAGATAGCAAAAATCACCAGTTTTAATGTATTTCAACTGTATGTCAGTGGATCTTCTCAGAATACATCAGTTTTCTCAGAAACATTGAATCTACCAATGCAAACAAGAAAATACATATTTATCCAAACTGACAAATTCATGTACAAGCCTGAAGAGACTGTCAAGATCCGAATAATTACAGTAAATTATGACCTAAAACCAAGTACACAAAATGTGGACCTAATTATAAGGGTGGGTATTACTTGTTTACACAATTTTTGATCAGTACACTTTTATTATCATTAATTACAGCTACAATAGTATATCGGGTTCATTTATGAATGTATTTGCATTCCTTATTTGTAGAGGTGCACCGAAATGGAAATTTTAAAACCGAAATAAAAAAAATTTCAGGCCGAAACCGATACTGAAAATGTTTTATATTTTAATTTTTTCACATATTTTATTTTTTAGAAATGTTTTAATTTTCATTTTATATATTAATTCATTTTTTTATGAAATATTTTTATTTTTTACTTTACTTTTAGGGGCTTCAGGGAAATATTAGGGATCTAGACAGACCCCTGATATTTCCCTTTTAAAATAGAAAAAGAGATTGAGGACACAAATCCTCAATCTCTTTTTCTGTATCCCCTGTTACAAATGAACAGGAATCCTCTATACTGAGTGTTCCTGTTCATTTGTAACATGAGAACAGAGTATGTTTACTATAACTACAACTATGAATGAACAGGAGGTGATGTAGATCACTCCCATTCATTCATAATTGAGGATATAGTAAACATATCATGTCCTCAATTTTTTACAAACACTAATTTTTCATTGTATGAAAATAAATGACATTTTGCTGGATAAATAAGCTATGCAAATATTTTTTTATTAAATAGACCGCTATTTGTTTTTGTGCACACTTTAATTTTTGTATATGTTCCCCTGCCCCATAAGCGAGATTTTCCATTACTTCCCTTTAGGTCATGAGACAAAAACATGTGTACATATTACCAGTGGGACACTGATCTGTGTAACAATCTAAAAGAAGTAGGTTATCTTTAAAAAGATTTTCAACTTCTATGATCTATTGCATTGCAAATTGTAATGTAATTAAGACTGCTGTATATCACCTTTGAAATGTATAAAAATTGTATACACCATTATCCTATCAACTAAGTAATCACAAGCAGTATGTTGACTGCTTATTTCTTGTCCTAAGGCAAAAATCCTCAAAACATAATTACTATTCCAAATTGTTGACTGGTCCAAACTGTCTTTTTTTTTTGGTCATTATAGGATCCTAGGTATAATATTGTCCAGCAGCATCTAAACATGACCTCGGACTTGGGAGTCATTTCAACTCAGTTTCAGCTGTCTAGCAGCCCTATGTTGGGTCAATGGAATATACAAGCTAAAATAGATGTAAGTATTTAATCAAACACTACACCATACTTTGACAAACCTTTGCCAAAAATAAGTTAAGTATCTAAGTTGATATTTAATAGAAGGTAACTGTGTATGAGCAGTCTGATATAGCGTTCTGGCACTATAAGTATAATTCTGTTTGTCAGTATTTTGTCAGTGAGGGTCCAGATTTGTAGACATTTTGTTTTGTAGGATCGCTTAGCATACTTGGACGTGAGGTACACACAGCCTTTACAGAGATAATAGATCATGCTGAGGATACAAATGTCAGTACTCACTAACATTTATTTTGCATCTCAGTTTACTTAAGACACATTTAAGGGGGACCTTGACACATAACGTAACATCATGGTGTTGGATTAGGGTGACTGAGTTTCCCATGTGGCTGTAAATGCTTGTGGCACTTCTTAGAACTGAGGAAACTGCTTGAATAAGCAATGAAATGTCTTCAGCATTATACAAGTCCAGTTGAATTTGACTACTACTAGCTAAGTGTGGCCACAGGAAGTCTAATATCTCCCCCAATCTGATGCCAATATGATGCTTGGGTGAAGATGTGTACATTTAGGGTTACCTTGGGCAGTGATAATGAATGCTTCCAAATGTCAGACTTGTTTGTTATCACAAAAATGTCTGTGACCCGGCTAATCCTCCCATCTTCTCAGAGGGAAGAGAAAATCAAGATGTTAACTGTAGGTGCAATGCTTCAGTCCATTAAATGAGTTGCAAGGCAGACCTCAGTGTGATAGAGAACCAACAGGTGTCTCCTTATCTGTCTATGGAAAAATTAAAGGCACTGGAGAATTATTTTTTTAATCAGAAGCCACAAGAATGTATTTGAGCTAAATGGCTTGGGTTTGGCACCTCTCTGCAAACTGGGGCCCCCCCAAGAAATAGGGGTCACCCAGTTTTAGAAAGCCACATTAAGTTTTATGAGAGAGTCAATGAACGATAGAAATCACCAGCACTCCGTAAATGAAATTCCAAAAAAGTCCATTTATTTGGACTAAACGTCACACATATCGCATTTATGAGAGAGAGCGCCAAACAAATAATACAAAGTTACCCAATGTGTTTTGAAGGTCAGAAACTACCCCTTCATCAGGGCTTTAACAATGTATCAAGGTGTCTAATGGAAGCAAAGCTTCTTGGCAAATACATCTTAGACAGGATATTATCCAGTGAGTGTTTGTTGTCCAGGCAATAGTAGCAGTGCAGTGTAAGAACTGGTACCATGATATATTTTTAACAGTTTCCTATGGTCATTTTATCTTGAAAGGGGCCTTATCTTTGTTTACAGCACTTCAAAACATTTTCTTAGAGTATCTTATCTCCTAAAATTCATAATCCAGCTAACCTGCATGAAGAATGTGATAATTGGGGACAGGACCGGTAGTGCACCTTTAGTACACCTCTAGTGTGTAATGAAAGGAGTCATAAAAAGATATAATACACAAATCCCCTGACCAGCAATGTTAATAGTGTTTAAATTAGGCTGCATTGTAGGCCACTTTGCCACTAATATACAGTAGGTCCCATTAAAACTTTGCTAAGAGCCCCTATGATTTTGAGTTTCATCCATGAACAAAGGCAGACATACTTGAAGCCCTGCCTGTGTGAGAACAGTGGTTGTCCCCATTGGCACAGTGGAGAAAAGTGTAGACATGAGGGGACAGAAGGGACAATACGTGTGTTAGTGTTAGGATCACCAGGTAAAAACAAAGAGAATAAAGCCTGAAAAAAAGAAAAATTAATGCAACCACCACATCTAAGGACTAGAAAACCCAGGGCCTTCTTTATAATGAGACAGCGTGATTTGGGTGTCTCAGGCGGCATCTCATTGGGGGGCGGCTGGGTGGTGGTTGGGCAGAAGGGGGGCAGCCACAGCATCCCAGGTTGCTAATAGCTCTTAGCAACCTGTGACACGTTGCTTGGCATCCCGTCCAGCCCCTGCTCGCTGATGTCACCGGTTGCCTAGAGCTGGGTGGGGGGCCAGACAGAGCCGCCCAAACAAAATTGCCTCAGGCGGCAAATGGCCCTGAGTAAGCTGCAACATATTACAGTTTTGTTTTTGGGGTTAGGTACACTATAATCATGTGCTGCTACTGGGTATCTGCACACACAGCATAAATCACATGACCTGTACTGTCAGTGTATAGTATTTTGTGATGTACTGTATATTCTAATGCTTCCTGCTGGAAAGAATAAAGAAAGTACTCTTATTACATGAAAACCAACTACCTGCCAACCTCCTTTCATTACTGTGTCCTGTAGTAATATGGGAGTCAGTGAAAGGAACCAGTGATCAACACTACTGGGAGTATTGATTTCCCAGGATACTTTTGAACGGAGCATTGTTTTGCTTTTACGCATTATATAATCTATTTTGCCAGTATTGTCTGAACAAGTCTTTTTAGAAAAAATATTTTAAGGTTTTTGTTATAACTTAACTTATTACATCTTAGTGAAAGGTATAGATGGTTATGTCCTGTGCCAGTTTAGCTCAGTTATATAATATTTAAAGAGATTATAGAGCCGATCAACGCCGACCACTCCGTCTAAAAATTGCTAGTTGTCTGGCTGTTATGCTGATCCAATGGTATGCAGGCCAGGAGTTCTGACGTCACTGTGGGGTTCTAGTCTCAATGCTTGTCACAAAAAGTATTAAAGCCAGAGAAACAGGTATAGTATTCCTAGTGGGAGAATACCAATGGCAGCCCATGCAGATGTTTTCCAATACCCTTACATTTCAAAGACATGGCGGAGTTCAAGTGATCTGCACAGAGCCCTGACCTCTATATGGAACTCCATACTAATGCTCATGGTTTTATTATAGTATTTTCAACAAGCTCCATAAAGACATGGTTTGATAAGGTTGGTGTGGAGGAGCTTCAGTGGTCCTCAAAGAGCCCTGACCTCCTTATGAAACTCCATACTAATGCTCATGGTTTTGGAATAAGATTTTCAACAAGCTCCATGAAGACATGGTTTGATAAAGTTGGCGTGAGGGAGTTTGCTGAGGTTAGTGGTTTGAGGAGTTGGTCCATTTAGTGATGTGTGTTTCAAGGCTTCCTACCTACTGATGCTGTGTGAAAACAACAAAGAAGTTTGTATATTCAGCAAAACACAGCAAGCTGTCTGTTGCCGTGTGGTCGGACAGCTCCACAAGGACCATCTCTGCGTCTGGCTGTATCTAGCTGCTTGTCTGGCTTTTTTTTATGTCTCTGCAGCCCTGCTAGACAAGCCTTTGCTTGTCTGTTTCAGTCACAAATCAGGTCCCCAGCCAGTGGCATAGTTTTCCAGTTAGACCTCCAGTCTGTATAGATGCCCCTCTGTGGAAAGATACACACTCATGCCTAAACTCTCTACCTGTTCTAGACTGCCAAGCAAAAACTGGCTGTACCACATCTACATAAAAAGTGACAGGATTGGGCATCCCATATGCCTCTTCAGCTTTTTGCTATATCTTTGCTTCATTTATATTGTTTATTCAGCTTGGGAAAGAGCAGAGATGCCTGAAATTACACTATTATAATTGAATTTTCAGCAGTGCACTTGATTGCTTGGCATACACAGCACTTAGAATTCCTTAAACCCTGCTTGCTTTACCATTTGGAATATATACGGTATGTGTGTGTATATATATACATAAAATTGCTTCCATTGCTATAACTTTAACCATTGTTTTCCTGTTGCTGAACCAAAACTTTTTACAATGTAATTTTGTTTTTTAGAATCAAAATCTGACTATAGCTTCATTCTCCGTTGCCGAAAATGGTGAGTGTCTATTATGTATTCAGTAATTGTTTTCATCTTTGAGATAGATGACTTTTGACATTATATGAAATTCGCAGTTTTACATATTTTACAGTAGTGTAGATCAGGCCTTCTTAACCACTTCAAGACCAGGTGTTTAGACCCCCTTCCTGGCCGGGCCATTTTTCAGTATTCAGCGCTGCGGTACTTTGACTGACGTTTATTCCGTCATGCAACGCTGTACTGAAATGAATTTTACACCATTTTTTGGGGACAGATAGGGCTTTATTTTGGTGGTATTTAATCACCACTGGGGGTTTTATTTTTTATTATAATTAGGACAAATTACTGAAAATTTTGAAAAAAAACACGTTTTTAATTTTTCAGATCTCAGGGAACCCTTGAAAGACATTTTTGATCTACAGCTCATGGAACATTACTGTGATCCATGACTTGTAGATATAATAATAAAAAACATTATGGGGGTTACTCACAAAGCTAGCCGAAGGATCAGCCATAGCTTCGGCTGATCCTTCGGCTAGCTTCGGCCGCCTGAGCCCTTCATTTCAGTAGAACCGAAGGGCTGCTATATGGGCTATTCACTATAGCCTGTACAGCTCCCGAAGCTGGCCGAGCAGGTCAGTCCAGCCAAAGGCATATGCTTCGGCTGAGCCAAGTGAAACCCGAAGCCGAAGCATTGGCTGGCCGAAAGCTTCGCAACTAACAGCTGGGTGGAGCCAGCCATGATCTCACAGCTGGCTCCGGCTAGTTGCACTGACAGTTCAGCATCCCCTGGTTACCCTCGGTGACCGCCAGCCTTGCCTGCACACTGAGCATGAGAAGCAGCCACAGGGATGCCAGCTGCAGCGGGGCTCTGCTCATACTGCAGCCAGCAGCAGGCATCCATAGCGCAGCCTGCTAGTCCAGGGAACGTGGTACCTTGCCTATCCCCAGGGCATGGAACCGCATGCAGGCCCATCCATGGCCTCAATCCATCAGTGTCCTCTCTCCATTCATCAGCATCCTAGTGGCACCAACATCATCCAGGTGTGGAAACTCGGAGCTCCGCCCTCCTTCCACCGGGACTGCCATTGTGCTTCTACATGCTGACACAAAGTGTGGACGGAGCCGCTGCGGGCAGTCCCCACCCCCTCCTCCTCCACCCCCCCTCAGAGAATGCGGCTCTGCTGGCTACCACACTCCCTCTGCAGCCGGACCGAAAGATGGCAGCTACCCCGGGCCTACTGTGTGATCTCTGCATGTGGGGTGTACGGGGACACTGCATCAGTTCAGTCTCCTCTGGTTACCTGGTAACCAGGGGACGCTGAACTGTCATTACAATCACTGGCCGTGATATCAAGGCCGGCTCCGCTGAGCTCTCATGAAAGTTCAGAGTCCCCTGGTTAGCTGGTAACCAGGGGACACTGAACTGTCATTACAATGAGAGCTCAGCGGAGCCGACAGTGATATCACCGCCGGCTCCGCCGAGCTCTCATTGTAATGACAGCAGGTCCCGGCAAATAGGAAACAGTTGGGCGGGGCTAGCTGTCACTGATAGTTCCGCCCAATCTTTTTTTTCTACTTTTTTTCTGTCTTTCTATTCTGCTCGGTACCAAGGAGGTGCCGAGCAGAATAGCCAAGCCGAATGCCGCTCGGTGGCATTCGGCTATTTACTCACTGCTGTTCGGCCCCTATGACAATAGTCCGAACAGCAGCGAGTAGGCTGCCAGAGGTTCGGCTGCGCCTTCTGCACTTCGGGTCGTCCGAACATGCTGAGCATGTTCAGTCGACCCGAAGCCAGCAGAAGCAAGTCGATGTACGGCTGATTTCAGCCGATGTACGGCTGAAATCAGCTGTACAAGCCTTAAGTGAATAGCCAAACAGCGTTCGGCTCACTTTCATTCGGATGGCTATTCACACGGCTGCCTTCGGCAGCTTTGTGAATAACCCTGTAAGTCTTACCCTTTGCCGTTGTGCTCAGTGCAAAACTTTAACTTTCCATAGGTGTTTAGAAACAAATTCCACACTGCATTAGTGATTATAGGCAACCTCACTCTGCATTGGTGTTCAGTGCTTGAACATGCTATTTACCCATTTTTTTAGGACATGTTGTATGTATAGTCACCAAAAGCAACCATCAAAGTTAAAGGTAGTTTAGCATGGACTCTTTTAATATTACCATGTCATGTTTTGTTTGCCTTTTTTTAGGCTTGTCTATCTAGGTTTAAGTATTTTCCTTGAGTAGTAGACAGGAGTCCTTTAATCCCACACTGCTGGCTGTGTGAAGATAGCCCCTCTCATCCCATCCACTATCTTTGGTGACATCAGGAGTCAGAACACTAAGAGTACTGTGAGGCTGATATTAATCCATTTGGCGGTATTAAGCAAGACTATAGGGACTGATGTATAAACCACATGACATTACCATCACTAGATGGCACCAAGGAGCATAATTCCTATGTTCCTCTGTGCAATCTAGTGCCAGTAATGCCATGCAAACCGCATTTGCCCTGCTTTAGGCTGGGTAGAAAGTTTATAGATCAGCCCTTATGTATTAGGGCATTAAAGCCACCATTGAATGAATATAAATCTGCTGCAGCAATGGATCGCAGATGAAATCCTGAGGGCTTCCTGCGAAACCCTAGTCTAGATCATTTGCAAACATACCAAAAAAAAAATGAATGAATATATTGCCAGAGAACCAAGAAACTAGACAGAAACTTAAAAAATAAAAGGACTTTATTGAAAATAAGAATAAACAAAATGGAAAAAAACAATGGGGAAGGTCCGGGACATTGTTAGTCAGCCAGAGGTTAGATGCCAAAGCAGGTAGTAAGCCAAACCAGATCAGGGAACACTGGATCAGGATGAACGGAAACAATAGCTGGAGTCAGGAACCAGGAGATCTGTCAGCCAGAAAGGAAGAACAACATCAGAGCACTTGGTAGATCTGAACACATGCAAGGGCAGAGACAAAATGGACAAGCTGCTGGTTAAATAGTGAACTGGTGTTGCATCATCACTTTGAGACAAGAAGTTGTCAGAAGTTTGTCAGTAGTTGCAGAATGATGTTTACGGGTTTGGTCATACGAGGGCACCAAAGAGGAACAAACAGTGTCAGACACACTGCAACAGAAGACAGCCTGCAGCTCAACAGGACAAGGAAGGGTAAAAAACCCTAACATACATTACATTAATTACAAAAATATATTTTGAGTGTATCATGATAAAACAGCATGTGCTAATGTCACTTGTCTTGGATCAAATAATCTGAACTAATTTCTTCTTGTAAGTACAAGATTTTAATTTCAGTCTTTTTTCTTCAAATTAATTTTTAATTTCTAGTTTTTCGGAAGTTTGACGTAAAACTGGATGCCCCGTCTTTCTTCATCGAATCAATCAGGGAGAATTTTACTGGTACAGTCATTGCAAAGTAAGTTATAACTGCCCAACTGTTACACCGTAATCAATGAGCACCTAACTTCACTTAAACTCTTCAGCTTTAATCTTGGTTATAAAATATCACAGTCCAAACACTTTTAAATCATAAACAGGATTATCGGAAATAGTTTAAAAAAATTATTTTTATTATATTTGGTATACAATTCTGTGCAACAACTGGACCCTTCACTTTAAAAGCTATAAAAATTAAACAACACTCAATGGGCAGAAAAAGAGAAACCCTGCTCACAATAAACTGCTATCATCGAACTGTTGCCATACTGCTTGGTTAGCAAGTCTGTTACATCTATTGCAAAAAAACTCAACTGCCATCTCTCTTCACCTGAAACCAAAATCTTGGTCGAAGGCTTGTAAACAAACTATTTCCACATCAGTAGAAGCCCTCAAGAGTAATGTTTATCATCAGGGAGTGGTTTATGAAAATATACGCCTTGCTAAGTATGTTTAAATTTTTTTGCAATGCCAATTAAGTCTTTAAAAACAAAGGTGAATGGGTTAGATTTTCTGAGCACCAGCCTGCAGTAATCTTTTGACACAGAAAGGCAATGATTATGAGTGCTTAAAGTGTAGCTGTACTTCAAAATGAAAGTGTAAGTGCCTTCCCCCATCCCCCCTCGTAAAAAAACAAAATATCATATACCTCAGATGCAGCACAAACCAGCTTCCCATTACAGAGATCAATAGACATAGACAGCTGCCCCATTGATCTCCCTAATATAGAGCCACACCTAGTCACTACAAGTGTGGTGTTGTTTTACAGGAGGAACTCCATTGTGGTTGCTGTTTTCAGAAACCACAATGGGATTATGTTATTTCACCAATTTAGACGCAAATGGTGCTTAGAGAGCTTCCTACTCATATGACAGATGTTTTCTTTGTGTCCCTGTTTTTTCCCTTATACACCTTGTCTGTGAAGGTTTTCATTCATCCAGGTCATGGTATACCTGTAAAAAATAAGTCAAGGCAACTGGACTTGATGTATTTTTCTTGAAGCTGTTTCACTGAACATCCGACCAGCTTTCTCAATTCAGAATGACTTGTGCAAAAAATTATTATTTATTCCCAGATAATTTTTTGTACAAGTCATTCTGAATTGAGAAAGCTGGTCGGATGTCCAGTGAAACGTCTTCAAGCAAAATACAGCAAGTCCAGTTGCCTTGACTTACTTTTTACAGATATACTTATACACCTTCTTTTTACCCTAATATTGCAATAATCATGTGTCATTGATCTGATCTTCATTATAGTATATTGCACATGTAGGAGTGCAGAAATCAAATAGAATTATTATTCATTAATGATTTTACCCAGATTTATCAGTTAAACACGGAAATTCTCAAAACATGACCTGTGCTGGGTACTGATTTAGTACAATTAGAGGAACTCTTAGGAAGATCCAAAAGTTTATTTTATAAAAGTAGCGTGCCAATTTGCATTATTCGTTCTAAGAAAAATGGGTGCCTCCATCTTTCCACCTTGGTGAACCCACTGGGTAAATCATATGGTGGCTCTTTTATATATTTGTCCTTCAGAGTACAACCTTATTACAAGTTTATAATTGTAACAAAAACCATGAAACTTACTTCCTCATTGTATGCTCACAGAAGACCCCCAGATGCACCAGAGATTCTGGCTCTTTGTTGCGTTGGGCAACTTTACATTTTTTTTACTAGGCACCTGTAGTGCAGGTACAACTACAAGCAGGGCCGTCCCTTTAATCAGAGAGCCTGAGGATGTTGACTGAGGTGGCATCACTGTGGGGCACATGGTGGGGTGGCAGGCATGGCCGCGCTGCTGCGCAATGATTGTAGCGTGCCTACCATCTACTTTCTGGCGAGAGCATCCCAGGTTGCTAGGAACCAGGTAGGGAGATGTGTAAGGTCCATACACATCTCCCCACCCAGCTCTTAGCAACCTGGGATACTCTTGCCGGCATCCTGATGAGCTGCTGGCAACCAGCGACATCACTGGTTGACAGGAGTCGGGGCAGGACGGAAAGCTGATTGTTCCGGGTTGCTAAGAGCTGGGCAAGAAGATGCAGAGCCCTTTCACATCTCCCTGTCCGGCTCTTAGCATCTAGGAGCTCTTTGCACCTGAGTGTTTTGCCATAAGCAGAACGCCCGTCACTGGAAAAAGTACATGAGCTACTTTTTGGCAGATTACAGTGCTTTTTGGTCCTAGAGACTTCAATAGGAAAAGTTGTGTGACAGGGGCCATAGAAATTAGTGAGATTCCTTGTTGTTATGTTGCACTCAAGAGAAGCAAATTAGATTCCTTGCCTTGATGATCTTATTGCGCTTATCCTTGAGATAAAAAATGCCTAGATGTGAACATGGACTTAGTGGCATCACACTCACCCCGCCTCACTAATTGTGTGCACCGCCAGCACCCCCAGCCCCCTCCCCCATAAATACCAGTGACATCCCTGACTACAGGCTTTGTAGAGATGAATGGGGTCTTCTATGAAGCTCTGTGAGAAACCTGCCAAATATGGCTGCACTCGATATTTTAAAATTCATATTAAGGTAACTTGAACAGACTTTCTGAATTTGTTGTACTTGCAAAGTTCTCTTGATAACCTTAACAGTTTACCAAGTTTGCCTATTGCCTGTAGTTAAGTTTCACAATATTTTTACAATCTTTAATGCTCATGTATTTAACACTTTGGTGATATGGACATTTTAGCTCATAAGCTTTTGATATCCATGTAATGAAAGTTAGAGCACTTTCCATAATAAAGATCTGTTTTGATCACTCTGCTTTGTTTTATAGATATCCCTATGGCAAACCTGTAAGAGGCAATCTAACAATATCAATGAAGTCACTCTATGCTGTAGTATATCCCGAAAGAAACAAAATATATGTGGTAAACTTACATTTTCATTTTGTATTCACAAAGTATCATTAAGAATTGTAAAGTTATTGCTTAGAACATCAGGAACAAATGTAATGCCTTCATGTACACATTTAATGTAAAATATTTTAACACACATTGAAGGTTTGCCTGTCAGGGGGTCATTTACTAAGCTGCCGAAGGCGAATAACCGAGCCGAAGTGAACTGAGCCGAACAACGTTCGGCTATTCACTTCAGCATGGCTGATTTTAGCTGTACATCGGCTAAAATCAGCTATACATCGGCTGCCTTCAGCTGCCTTTGGTCAGCCGAACATGCTCTGCATGTTCAGCTGAGCCAAAGTGCAGAAGCAGTTCGACTCAGCCGCTCCAACATCTGGATTGACTGAGCCGAAGCTCGGGCAGTTCACTCACTGCCGTTAAGAAAATAATAAAAACATTTAAAGGAAAGAAAAAAAAAACCCAGTGTGGGGTCCCTCTCCCAAACCATACCAGACCCTTCAGGTCTGGAAGGAGTGTTAGGAGGGACTCAAAGTAAAAAAAAAAAAAGTGCGTGGGGTTTCCCCCCAAAGTCATACCAGGCCCTTAAGGTCTAGTAGGGATTTTAAGGAGGAACCCCACCTCCAAAAATGGGGGAAAATATGTGGGGGTCCCCCCTAACATTCCCAACAAGACCCTAGGTCCGAGCACAGGCCTGGCAGGGCCGGAAGGGGGGGGCGAGCGAGTGACCCCCCCCCTCCCTGCCATACCAAGCCACATGCCCTCGGCCCTAGGAGGGTGCTTTTACAGGTTCCCCACAAACCCCGTTCGGCTGAAGCGAGCCGAAGGATCAGCCGAAGCTACGGCTAAATCCTTCGGCAAGTAAGTGACTAACCCTTTAAATGTATTGTCAAGTATATTTTGGGAAGGGATTTTACTTCTATAAGTGTAAAACATTGACAGCTTTGCTTTGATGTGCCACTTTCCCCAAACTATGTACATTAAAGTGTTTTTTAAAATTGATTGAAATGTGTCTTCCTGATTTTTAATGGTGTGCAATGTTGGTTTAAGATATCAGGGTCCGTAAACTTCAGCTTTACACATGAAGAAATCCTTCAATTATCATACTATGGAGGATTTAACATAACAGCCACAGTTTATGAAGAATTTACAGGTAGTTATTATATTTATTATACTCCAATTTGATAAAATACTAAAGTATGTGTTTTTTCCAAGATTTTTGTGCAGGTGGCCCTCTGTTTACAACGGTACAATTTGCACTGATTCAAAATAGCACCTTTTTCTGGGAGTGTAGAAAATTGAAACCAAATAGATAATGTATGTCAATGGGAAGTGAGGGAGTTAGGCTTCAGGCTTCTCTCAAAATAAGCAATGGTTCTAAATAGAATCTCCTGTAAATTGAAACCCAGTAAATAATGTAAGCCAGTGGAAAGTGAGGAAGTTAGGTTCCAAGCCTCTCTCATTAACATGAATTGACATAAGTAACATAATACAAGTACATTTTATTTAAAGATCCTTGCGTGAGCTCATGCAGCAGCTTTAAATATAATGTACTATTTTATTAACAAAAACGATTTTTCCCCGAAAAAGGGGATCCCACCACTGTTTCAGAATTTTTTGACCATACACTTTATATTAGTCGTGGAAAATTATTTATTAAATATATATTTAAAATTGCACATATATCAAAAAATCCATATAAAAAGCTAATATCAAGCCGCAATTCATTTATATCCATGGTAAAACCACTCCGATCCTCCTACTTTGTTCTATGGGCGAACATACACAGTAGTGTGAGTGGAATCCATCCATTTTTTCTACACGTATGATATATACTTTTTCATGTTGACTGTTTCTTTTTGCATTTTTCCATACACGTATATGCCGAGATCTGACATCTCCTTTCCAATCTTTGGGAATCCTATCCTTATATCTTCGTAAAGTGGAGTTTTTCAGGGTGTGCCCTCTAACCTATGTTTATCCACACGCATTTTTTCTTATTTATCAGCCGTATGCAGCCAATTATATGTTTGTTGATGTTTTTTGATATGGATTTTTTGATATATGTGCAATTTTAAATATATATTTAATAAATAATTTTCTACGACTAATATAAAGTGTATGGTCAAAAAAATGTCTTTTTTTGTGAAAAAAATAAAATAAGACACTGTCTTATTTTCGGGGAAACACGGTAGTACTATTTTATTACTTATGTCACTTTTGAGTTCTGCAACATAACTTCCTTGCTTCCTATTGACTTACATGATATACTGGTTTCAATTTACACCAGTTTCAATTTACAACCATTCCCTCAGGAACCTAACCCCAGCGTAAATTGAGGGCTACCTATAATTGTATTGTCATTTTAATGTAATTTTAAGAGCAACTATTGTAAGTACCTGAATCTGATTTCATATCAGCCTTTTGCAGTCTCTTAAACTGCAGCGTTTTGACTAGTAGGGGGAGTAGCAGCATAAGGAGCCAATAAGTTGTGCTGCAGTGCTCATATGCCAACAAGGGTCATGCAGACAGAAGGAGAGAGCAGAGTGGCAGAGAGATGAGCAAATCAGTCTGCTGCTTCTCCTTTATTGTTCCCTTTCTGTCAACCTCTGGCTACCCTGACAAATGCAGTTTTAGTCAGGGATTTCCCTATGATTTCCCTACATACAACATAGTTAAAACCTAAAAAGGCAATCATTTTGTTATGTATACCGTAAATGATTGACTTTAACAGAATTTATGTTCACATGCAAACAAAAAAGCCCAATTATTTTACAGATACAGATAACAGATACTTGCTTCAATGTAATGGTCTAATATGCCGTGCATTTGACTGCTTTTATACTGTTATGTTTCCCAAATATTTAAAAGTATTTCTCATGTTTCTTAGAGCACATTTTGTAATTCCTTTCCTCAGTACAGATGGAGTTTGGAAAGCCCTTATGCTTTCCTGGGACATCCATAAATGTATCAGTGCTGCTGCAGCAATGTAATGGCATTACAATAGAGATTCTGCACTGACACTCTTACTTTGATCAGCATCCAGCACTTGAATTTTCATTGTCATGGGCCAATGGGATGTATGGACTGGGTTCAGAGAGTGACATGAAGTGATTGGGCAGGGCATAGTTGCCTGAACTGCAAACAATATTTAATTTTTTCTTAAAGTCACACTATCTTTTAGGATTTATGTAGTGCCAACAGTTTGTGCAGCGCTTTTCAACATAAAACATATAAGACAGTGCATTTACAATACCAATTCAAGACAAGATGCTAAGGAGAGCCCTACCCCAGAGAGCTTACAATCTAAAAGGGCGGGGCAAGTGATACAAAAGGTTGTAGCTGTGTGGGGATGACTTGTTTGAGAAAGTCAAAGTACAATTGTTAGGTAGAGGTGGCATAGGCTTTCCTAAAGAGATAGGTTTTCAGGGATTGTCTAAAGGCAGAGTAGGAGCTAGCCAAACAGTTTGGGGTAGGGAGTTCAAAAGGATGGGAGGGACTCTGGAGAAGTCCTGAAAGTGAACATGGAAGGCGCTCACAAGAAAGCGAGAAAGGGAGGAGCGTAGAGGACCGTTTGGGTGAAATTTTGAGACAAGGTTGTACTTATAGCTAGGAGCAGAATTGTGGATTGCTTTGTAAGTCATTGTTAACATTTTGAATGTTATTCTTTACAATACAAATGAGACAAATGTTTTTTTATTTATTATGACTCTTAAATCATTTCAAATGACCTTTTCATAGGTGTTGCTGTCGAGTCAACCATTTATGTAACAAGAGCAAATTCAGCATACAACCTAATCCGTATTAGCCAGAAACCAGCATTTGAACCAGGCCAGAACTTTACAGCTCAGGTAATGAATGGTAACATATTCTAAGTAGAAAGATAGAAAGACAGGTCACCAGCACTCGAGATAATTTAAATAGATTAGTCCTTTTTAATGGACAATTGTGTCACAATAATCAACAAAGCCTTTGTTGATTATTGTGACACAATTGTCCATTGAAAAGGACTAATCTATTGAAATTATCTTGAGTGCTGGTGACCTGTCTTTCTACTTTGTATTTTGCAAGGTGCCATCCGTTGCAGTTACTACAAGCACCATTGTTTTTACTGGCCGGGACTGCTGTAAGGTGTGCGGAGAGCACCGACACCAACTGGTAACATATTCTGACACCTGGGGCTATTTCATGTCATTGCTAATATGTCATTGTTTATGTAAAGATGCTTAAATGACTGCTACTCAAAGAAGTTGACCCATCTTTGATACAAATTATTTTGCAATGCATTGTTTTAGATGGGCTCAGTTCACACCATCATGTTGCAGTGGCATGCGCTGAAAAGAAGTTCTTTTACTTAGCATAGCACAATGCGACGTGGTACAACCACATTGCACCATGCTGTGCCCATAGAACCTAAGGTGTTTTTTCACGTTTGCAGTTAAATTTGAGAAAACCCCTCTATATGTTTGTTATGTGTTCCTATTCACACGGCATACTGTAAATTAACTTTTTAGATGTTTTAGATGTTTTGTTAAAGCAGGCAAAATGACTGATTCCAGGTTTTTCTCAGCACCTTCACAATGATCTGTCTGAATGGAAAGACTTAGGACTGAAATTTGAGGAGGCCGGAAAGCTTCATGAACATAAAATGGACACGACACCTCAGACCCCTCACCCCTTACAGCCCCTCCTAACATTTCAAAGTAATAGAAGCAAGAAGAACTTTTAACCCTTAAAACTCTAACCCAAGTTAAAGTAATTTAAACTGCATGAAACATTTTTTTTAGCCTATGCTATGTGAATGGGAACATGTAACAAATATAAAATAGGTGTTATCCCAATTTGGCATTGAAATTGGAAATACCAAAAAAAAAGTGTAGATGCAGTACTTTTGTTTAGCACAGTACTCAATATAGCCCGTACAGCAGCCGAAGGCGGCCAAGTGGCTCAGCTGAGCCGAAAGCATATGCTTCGGCTCAACTGAGCCGAAGTAACACCCGAAGCTGGCCGAAGGCTGGCCACAAGCCCTGCAAATGACGGCTGGCCCCGCCCAGTTGTAATGACAGATCAGCGCCACCAAATGACCTGGGGACGCTGATCTGTCATTAAACAATAACAACTAGGCGGAGCTGGCTGTGACGTCACAGCCGGCTCCGCCCAGTTGTTCATTGGCCGGCACTTGCAAGAAGACTCTAGCAGGTGCCGGCCAATATGAAACAGTTGGGCGGAGCTAGCTGTCACTGCTAGCTACACCCAATTGTTTAAAAAAAATCTTTATTTATTTTTTAATTTTACTATTTATTTACATTTTTAAAATATTTTTTCAACCTCTTTTTGTTTGTTTAACTCTTTTCATTAATTTTCTATTCTGCCTGGAACCAGGGAGTTACCCGAGTGGCATTCGGCTATTCACTCACTGCCAATCAGCTCTATGTGAATTGGGGCAAACGGCAGCTGAGTGGAAGTCCTTCTGCACTTCGGCACAGCCGATGGCAGCCGTACAGAGCCGAAATCAGCCGTACAAGCCAGAAGTGAATAGCTGTTCGGATCACTTCACTTCGGCTCGGTTATTCACTCGGCTGCCTTCAGCAGCTTTGTGAATAACCCCCTAAATGTTTAAGACACCGCCCTGTTCCATGTGATTGGTAAATTATGAAAAATTTCAAGTGATCCTAAGCTTTTAACAACCCGCAGGTTTAAGGCTGACAACCGTAATCTTATATTTTCACTGTTGATCCGCATTGAGGGAGAATGCGACTTGTAGTTTCCCAGTTGTAAATTTTTTGATTATTCACATTTTTGCTCTCAGCCTTAAACCTGCGGGTTGTTGAAAGTTTAGGATCACTTGAAATTTACATCGCTGATCGCATGAAACCGGCCGGTGCCTGAAACATTTAAGGCCTGGTTCACACCTGTACGTTTTGTAGCGCGTTCAACGCTCTACAAAACGCTCAAACATGAAAATCCCATTGTTTCTATGGGTGGGGTTCACACTTTGCCGTATTTCAGCCCGTCTGAACGCGCTACAAAACGGCCTACGCCTGAAAAGGTACATTAGATTCTTTGCAGCGTTTTTGTCGCACGTTTCCATTGGGATACAGCCAAGTAACCCTCGGAAACGGGCGTTTTTTAACAGCGAATCGCGGTAAAAATGCGCGTCACGAAACGTGCGACAAACGCGAATATTCGATACGCCTAGGTGTGAACAGAGCCTTAAGGTACACGCAATTGAAAGGGCTTCGCCTCTATGATTAAGCCCAGGTGGTGAAACACGTGAGAGGCGTTGGCGTGGTGTGGGAGATGTTCATGGTACACGTTGTTTACTCTCTTGGATTTACTGTCCAGTTTGTACGATTTCAATAAGGTCTAATAAGGGTTTCATTTTAAATAGAGAGTAAGGACCAGAGCTTATGCAATATGACGAACTGTGGATTATAGAAAAAGTAGGGCTTTAATTGCACCATATGACAAGTTCAATGAAACACAAGATAATTTGAATAAAAAATATTATTTTATTGATTACAAATGCATAAAAACGGCCACATTAAAATTCATATAGATGTGACATAATTGAAAGATAGCCCCACAGACCACTCATTCCATAATTAAGGCATATCATGTAACCAAAACATGATCAATATATTCAGGACCTGCAGACCAGATTAGAATATTAACCATTTCATCGCTGATAATGATAGTACTATCATTATCAGCGATGAAATGGTTCATATTCTATGCATTTGTAATCAATAACATATACATTTTTATTCAAATTATCTTGTGGTTCATTGGACTTGTCATATGGTGCCATTAAAGCCCTACTTTTTCTATAATCCTTTTTTGACTGACTGACAGGTGTGGCACCAGTTACTCAGGATCTGTTCACAATCCTCTTCTCTTTACAAGTTCTCTTTACATGTGGTACCAGAGTTCTAGTTATCAATTGGTGGTTTTAATATATGTTTTTTATTTATGGATTAGTATTTCTGTATTAGTGTGATGGATTTTTGTGCAATGGATAATAGGTTACACATACGGTAAATGCATTTGATGATATAACATGAGTTTGGATGCCCTTTGTCCTGGATATCTGCATGTTTGGAGGGTTAAACTTTTTTGAATTTGATTCATATGTAGAAGGCCTCCCTCTCATTATTATTGACTGAGCTTATTATTAGTACATGAAGCAGTACAATCACCGCCCCCTCTTGTCTCATAAGCCTTCTTATACAGTATGTAATTGAAGCAACACATTACCTTGAAAGATCAGTTTGGAGGCTTGGGAAGCATGAAGGGTGGTGATGAGATTGTTTTGACAGAAAAATGCATGCAAATGCCCTGGAACACACTGAAAGCCCATTTTAAACAAAAACAAAAAACAAACAAAAAACAAGGCCTTAGAATTAAAGGGTTTCTAAACCCTCCGTTATTTGGCATATATCTACTGCTAGCAAGCAAGCAGTAGATATATGCAAAAAGTAAAAAAAAAACAAAAACGTCTTCACCACGCGCTCCCGTCTGAAAATCCGAAACTGCTCGGTCGCCCGCAAAGCATCTTGGGGTGGGCGCATGCGCAGTTCGGATTTTCGGCCGGGAGACGAGGAGAGACGCAAGGTAAGTCTATGGGCGCGTGGACCCGCATGCAGACACCGTGGGACAGGAAGTGCCAGCAAGGACAGAGGAGTCAGCGCCGGATCGGAGAGCCGCCGCACCGCTGGAGGGACAGATGAAAACATCAGGAAAGAAGAGGAAGATCGGATTAGGAGGCATCATTTAAGGTAAGTGCTGACATTAACATTGAGGGGGAGGGAATTTGTTTTTTTTGTTTTTTTTTTTACTTTAATGTCACTTTAATGCTCCTTAATGCCTATTAGAGTTAATTACCTTTTTACGAAGGGGCTTAGATGACCATCAGTAGAAGAGAGGCCCACCTCCATCCTAACTATTTTTGCCTCCCATATTACTTCTTCTGTATCACTCCAATGTGGTTGTCTGGTGTTTATTGCTCTTTAGAGAGACATTGTACACACTGTATATAAAGTTTTACAAATCTTACATTCTTTTTCAGATTCAAGTACGAAGGATTGACAGTAAAACCTTAACCAAAGAGGAAAGAGGAAAAAATGTTTCTGTAAAGATAACTCAGGGCACAGGGGCTTTGGTAAGCAGGGAATTTGTAGGAACCACAGCAGTCGCTGTCGACTCTGATAATACCTTCTGGCGAAACTTTACCATTTCCGAGTCTGGTATTGTCAATGTGGAATTTCGTGTTCTGCAGTCATTTCAATGGATACAACTGGAGGTGAGTGCTAAAATACATATAAAATCTGTTTAAATAATAATCTACCCCAGACTAGCTAAAACTATGTCATCCATCACAAGAATGATACCAACATTGCTACAATGTGCTAAAGACCATTTATTGTTGATCCTAACCAGTTTTATTCGCCTCCACCTCTTATACATTAGAGAAATTAGTCCATTGTATTACTATATATTTAGTTATGACTGTATATACCTGAATGACCAGGGTGGGAAACATATCTTTAAACTGCAACTTCACTATCTTTTAATTGCTTGTAGTGTGATCATAGCCATCAACAGTCGTTTGTGACTATGTGACATAGTGACAAAGTCGGAGCAAAACGGGGAGACACGGACAGAGCATTGTCACTATGTAACAGGGATCTTTATGGCAGAATTACCATATGTATTGTCAATAAAAGCTAATTTGGATATTACATTAACATGTTTAAGCCTTTAAGAGGTTTTAGTGTTTGGGTCTACATAAAGTTTAGAGAAAACCTGCAACAGAAAGAGTATCATACTGTGCTATCCACAAATTCCTCTAAATGGTAAAAAAAAGTATTATCAAAATTATACCTTTTAACCCCTCCGTGACAGTAGACCTACACTGTACGTCCCACCATGGAGTGCCCAAATGACTGGCCACGTACACTGTACGTGACCAGTTATTTGCGGCTCTGTAATGATGGTAACCGCTGATTCTCAGCGGTTACCATTCAATAATGAATGCCTCAGTATTGAGGCATTCATTAATTAAATAAGTTAAGCTTTTGTAAAAAGCTTCTTTCTTTCATTAATGAAAGAATGAAGCCATCACATACAAATACCGAATTGCTATGATCGCTAAATAGCGATCCGGTATTTGATAGCTAAGATAGCAGAGAGGTAGCAGAGTGAGTCACCTCTGCTATTTGTCTTGACAGCTGAGATGTTTTCAAAGTGGTGAGATACATTTCAGGCACAATGTTAAAATGCATCTTTGTGTCTCTGTGCCTAAAATGTATAATTTCTGATCACCTTGGCACTATCAGAAACCTTTAGGCCTGGTTCACACCTGGGCGTTTTACAGAGCGTTCCTACACTCGGGAATACAGCGTACAGGTCTTACCTTGTCCGCGATCCCAGCTGTGTCTTCAGCGGCTGCCGACTTCTGGGTTCCGGCCGCGTCGCAGGGGGCGGAGCTGGCGGGAAGTTTAAAAGTGAAACAAAATTTTTTTTTTTTTAAATAGAAAAAAGAAAAAAAAAGAATTGAACAAAAAAACGCAAAAAAAAAACCGAGCGGAAAAACGAGCTGAAATACGAGCATAAAAAAACGCTCAGGTGTGAACCCAGCCCAAGTGAGGTCTGATTCTGAGATGCTGTCAGCAGGGCTCAAAATTTCAAGTCCTACGCTACTAGACCGGCCTGAAAAGTTACTCGCCACCCATTGCCCCACCTAACCCCTACCCTGCCCTGGCCTTTACTCCGCCAGGTCAGCGGTGTGACGCAGAGTATAAAGATCATTAACAATGCACAGTACAGAAGTCAGTGGTGCAATGCAGAATACAGAAGCCAGCTGTGTGACGCGCAGTGCAGAGGCCAGCAATGTGTCGTGCAGTGCAGAGGTCAGCAATGTGACGTGCAGTGCAGAGGTCAGCAATGTTATATAATTGGAAACCAGCTGCACTCCTTACTGGAAAAGTAGTAAACCTGCAAAGCAGGTGGGTGCTTGTAGCGACCGCGGATGGCACCGTGAGCAATATAGAAGTAGTAAAAATTGTCAACAGCACACCACAATATTTACAGCAAAAAGTCCTTTAACCTCCCTGGCGGTATGATTCTTTTCTGTTTCGTTTATTTTTCGGGTCGATTTTTTTCGCTATTTTTTTCCCCGTTTCTTTTTTTTAATCTCCCGCCGGTTCCGCCCCTGTGAGAGGCGTACGCTCGCAAGGGACGGAGCCCGGAAGACAGATGCCGGCGCCGGCCGGAGGACACTGCACGGCTCGAGGGACAAGGTAAATAAATACTATGCGATATTCCCGAGTGTAGCTCAAGGTATGGAGAATAAGGCTGATGACGGGGTACTTCTGAGACCCCAAAAGCGCTTGTACTGAATGGCAATTTGTCATTAGAGGTCAGCAATGTGACGCGCAGTGCAGAGGTCAGCAATGTGACGCGCAGTACAAATGTCAGCAATGTGACGCGCAGTACAGAGGTCAGGGTGTGACGCACAGTACAGAGGTCAGGGTGTGACCCACAGTACAGAGGTCAGTACACAGTACAGAGATCTGCGGTCAGTATGTAACACAGTGCAGAGGTCACAAAGAAAGTACAGGGACTTACAGTTGCTTTGACCTCTTCTTCTCCTGGTGATGGTGGGGAAGCAGCGAGGTTTCCTACACGTCCAGCCGGCTCCAGGTGCTCTCTCGCCCACGCAGTAGAAGCCGGCCAACTGCGGTTCGGCAGTCTTCCTCTCCCACCAATGGCAGCTGAGGTGGGCAGAGGAAACTGCTGTGGCCACCGAGGACCCCAATCGAAGAGGGCACAGACGATGGCAGTGGAGCTTCTTGTTCTCTTCTCCCCACCACCAGAGTCTTAAAGAGGCCCCCCTCCCAGTCCACATTTTTCGGATGTTATTAATCTGAGTTGCCCCACTCAGTATGACCGTTGCTTGCGGTCATATTGAGTGGGGCACTAAGATTAATAATGTGTTGGATTAGTCTGACCCAGGGGCGGACTGGGCCCGGGGGCAGGGTGGCAATTGCCCCCCAAGCCTCTCTGATACCTTTGCAAACGCCCTCCACCGCCGCCGTAAGCATTTAATCTCTCCCCTCTCGGCTGCTCTGCTGCTGCAACGGCCAAGAGGGGAGAGGTGAAGTGCTTGCGGTGGCGGGGGGTGTTTGCACAGGTATCAGAGAGGCCCGGGGTGCAATTGCCACACTGCCCCCGGGCCTAGTCTGCCCCTGGGTCAGACTAATCCAGCACGTTATTAATATGAGTGCCCCACTCAATATGGCCGCAAGCGAGGGGCATACTGAGTGGAGCAACTCAGATTAATAACGTCCAAAAGATGTGGAGTGGGAGGCGGGGCTCTTTAAGACTGCTCTGATCACACCGCTGAGTGATCCCTTTCTCTCCCCCCAACCGCTGCAGCTTCAGCTCCACGAAGTGGGCACTCAGAGAGGCGGCTCTGATCACACCTGTCAACGTTCCCTCTCTCTCCTCCTGGCCGCTGCAGCTTCAGAGCGGC
>NW_017308163.1:157813-207218 GCF_000935625.1 Nanorana parkeri
GGAGGAGAGAAGAGGGAGCGATAACGGGTGTGATCAGAGCCGCCTCTCTGAGTGGAGCTGAAGCTGCAGCGGCCGGGACGAAAGAGAGGGAGCGCAGAGAGCTAGCTCCGGCTCTGGATGGAACACTACCACCGCAGCAAGCATTCGCTTCTGTTCTCTCTTCTCCTCCTTGGCCGCTCTGTAGCTGCAGCAGGCGAGAAAGAGAAGAGAAAATAGAAGCAAGCGAGCGATCCCGCCGTCGAGGCACCCCATTGATGACATGCCACTCGCCCCCCGCAATTTTCACTCGCCAATTGCGAGGGGGCGAGTGGAAATTTTGAGGCCTGCTGTCAGGATCAGTCTCTACACTCATTTTTTTTATTTTATTTGAACTAAGTGAGGCGTTAGGAACACATGTTTGATATAATTATATAGCCCTATCTGTCCTCTAAAAAACTATATATAATATGTGTGGGTACATTTAGTAAGAAAGTATATTACTGCCGGGGAAGAATCACACAGCACAAGTGTAAAAAGTGTGTCAGTCATTTACGAACAGAAACTGAAAAAAAGCTCAGTCATGAAGGGGTTAAAAGGTTATTAAATAAATTGTAATGTAAGTTGTTGGAGTACTGAGGGGTCTTCATCATATCAATGTACAAATTCTCAGAATTAAAGGGACTATCATTTGACTCTTTAGTTGTTTGAATTGTCATATCTACTCTTGTCAGTGTAGTCAGTGGGATTTACCAAACTAGAACGGATGTTATGTTTTGCTCTGCCAAAGCATATGGTTTCCCATGATTTACTGCAGGGCACATACAGAAGAATCATATAATGGTTTTAACTTTTTCGTTGATGATTGCATCACTTACCCAACTTGTTTTTTAATGTTTAAAAGTATATCAACAGGTAGGAAACAGAGCTCCAAGGGGGGCAGATATAACCATCACAATACATTTTATTTAAGATCAGCTAGACACTATTTATATCATAAATTGAAGTACAGTATAACGCTACCCTTTAAGTATTGTAGGAAAACCACAACTTTTTTTATGAGAAGACATTCACATTCGGAGTGTTCACATGCCTTTAAATGCCATCTGTATGTGCAGGCATTCAATCATAGCAACTAGGGATGCACCAATATATTGGCCGCCGAAACATATCGGCCGAAAATGTATTCTTCTGGCCACCCTAGGGTAAAAGTTTTGAAAAAGGCTCTTTAATTTCCATGAATGAGAAAAAAATACCAGAACCCAAGCATCATTTTGCAGGAAACAATGCATAAGGCACCACAGCCTACATTTTATAAATGAAGTGTAAAATGCAGAGTGTAGTGTGTAGTAAACACTGCAGTATTCAGCCTGAGAGTGGATGACTCGCTCTCTGTTTTGAATAGGACCCCTATTTGTATTAAAGTAGCAATCTATAAAATGGCCTACCAGAAACAATCATATTTTAGCACTATTTTTCCCATAGAGGCTAGAAGGATTGCAAACGATTTTACCTATTTGATTGCACTATTGTTTAAACCAGCTCAGGTGGACTGTTCTTTTAAAACTTAAGGGGGAGAAGGTGCAAGATCCACCTGCACATTCCTAGTGTATCTTGTTTGTTACTTTAATGTGTGCATGCATGTACTGTAAATGTATGGAACTATGCTATGGAATCATTTTCCTTTTTATGTAACTGGGATGAAGGTTGTGTATATATCAACACTAATTATAAAAATAGTTACTAAGGGGTTGCCTATAGAAATCCTTCCTTCCTTTCTTCCTTCCTTGGATTGTTGCCATTAAAATTATCCCTCTAAAATAATTTTTTCTTATGTAGGTTGAATACCAGACCGCCTTTCAGCTATTCTACTTTGAAAAACAGACAACAGTGGATCCTTTTATCCGGATAAACATATCAGAAACATCATTAAAGGTACAAGAAAGATCTACCTCCTTTTCTTTGTTACAGAAAAATTACAGAAATAATTTCACTGCTTCAGTTCAAGAATTGTTTTTCAATCGATTGATTTACTAAAGCAATAAGCTTAGTTTCTGACTGACGTAAGCACACTCAGACTGGTGTAAAAGTTATTTCTGAACTCCAGGCAGACATAAAGACTACAGTTCATGCAGTTACATATTGATTGCACAGAATGTATTTTCCAACATAACTAGTACAAGTACTCGAATATCTTCTGATATTGGACTTTGGGAGAGAGAAAGTCAGCACAAAGAGCCAGTCAGGCTCTGTTATCTGCACAATTGCTGACAAGGAACATGGTGCCAGAGGTTTTCATGCCCTTGGTTTGGATAGGAGACTTCTACACCTTCTAAAGCTTCTTTGTGACAATTTGGAGTTGACATTTATCAACTTTCCATTACCTGGTGGTTGGGACCCACAACATTTAGATTTCATATACAGTGGCTTTCCAGCTAAAGCCTAATGTGGTGTTTATGTGAATGACATAGATGTGGACAAATGTAATTATCTATAGCAATGTTAATAGAGTTACTAAGTTTCCATACTTAACCACATGTTTGCAATGGTGAAGATTTGCATGTGTGTATGGAGAAGTCTTATTAAAAGCTCCAGTCTTTGCATCTACATAAGGGATCTCGAACGCAATTCACTTGAGGGGCCACTGGACACATTTTCTTCTCCTATGGAGGCCGCTTGCCAAATTTCATACATCAAAATAAAATGTAACTATATACGGTACAAGTGTTAATGTCTGCGTGTGTTTATAATGTCAGTGTATGTTTTGTAATGGTTTCTTTGTATGCAATGTCAATATATTTTGTATGATGGTTTGTGTGTGCGTATTGTCAGGATTTCTGTGAGTGATTTGGCTATGTGTATGAAATGTTTCTGTGGGGTCTATTCACGAAGCTGCCGAAGGATCTGGCCGTAACTTCAGCCGATCCTTCGAAGGGGTGCTGTAGAACCGAAGGGGTGCTGTATTCACAATAGCCCGTACAGCTCCCGAACATGGCCGAGCGGCTCAGTCGAGCCGAACGCATATGCATCGGCTCGGCTAAGCCGCGCTGAAAGCCGAAGCTGGCCGAGCGGCCGGCCATTGGCCGGCCAACAGCCTGCTTCTGATAGCTGGGCGGAGCCAGCAGTGATCTTACGGCTGGCTCCGGCCACTTGTAGAGAGATCAGCGTCCCTGGTTACCTGCTAACCAGGGACACGGATCTCCAAACAGCTAACTCTCCCTGGTGCCCCTGGGAGTCTCCTGCTCCCGGCCGCCAAGGAGAGAAACAGGGCTGTGTCTTTTCTTTCTTTATTCTGACACGAGCGATGTCAGAATAGAAACATTTTTTTTCCCATTGAAAAGCATTGGTACTTTACTATTGGCTATTTCAATTTGCAAAAGCCAATAGTAAACTAGCATTATACCCGCCCTCTGCTGCAGTTCCCGATCAGGTCCATCAGCAGAGGGCGGGTACAATGCTAGTTTACTATAGGCTATTGCAAATAGCCCGGGAGAGTTTTTTTTTCCTTTTTTTTTTGACAGCAGCAGAGCCGCCGGACAATAGGAAACTATTGGGCCGAGCTAGCTATCACTGCTAGCTCCGCACAATCGTTTTCTATTTACTTTTTTAACATTTTTCACTCTTTTTCTGTTCTGCTCGGTACCTCTGAGGGACCGAGCAGGACAGCCTGAGCCGAATGCCGCTTGGTGGCATTCGGCTATTCACTCACTGCTGATCAGCATCTTTAAGAATAGCCCGAACAGCAGTGAGTAGCCTGCCGAGCATGTTCGGCCGACCCGAAGCCACGCGAAGCAAGCCGATGTACGGCTGATTTCAGCCGATGTACGGCTGAAATCAGACATACCAGCCTGAAGTGAATAGCCGAACAGTGTTCGGCTCACTTCACTTCAGATCGGTCATTCACTCGACTGCCCTCGGCAGCTTAGTGAATAGACCCCTGTGTGTGTCATATCAGTATGTATACATGTGTATATGTGTTTGTGGGTGTTTTTTCCAACAGATCAAAACAGTGAGGACCAGCAGATTCACACATTCACTCACACACAAAAATACACACACACACACACACACACAAATACGCACACACGCAAAACATGCTAAATGTTCTAGTTCTATCTTATTCTTATATCTTAAACATATCTTTATCATACAGGTTGGAACACCTTTTCATCTACAAATTAATACGTATCCAGAAGTTCAAGAGATTTACTATGTGGTATGTAAGATTTTAGAACATTTTGATCAATTTCTTCTGGTTTCAGTAACTTTAGTTGATAAGATGTGTAAATGTTTTTCAGGTTGTGACAGCATCTCCTGTTCCGACACAATTAAATAGTAATAACTTTGAATCAAACAGCATAGCTTAGTAGAATTATTGTCACTTCCTGGGGGTGTTCTACCTGTTCTAAATTGGCTAAGGCTTTATCATACAGTACAGAAATGTACTGGAGGAGTTCTATTTTCAAATGTTTTAAACTATGTCTGGGCAAAAAAAACCAAACATATTCAGCACATCTTTGCAGTACATGCTTATTTCCACATGTTTTATTCCTTTAAAAAAGCTTGATCTGCCAGTGTGCTCCTAACTTCCTGTTTGGGCTGACAACACCATACCTCTGCTCCTCCTACCTGCCAGAGTACAGAACTATCCCTCCAACCTCTCTGTCCCACTCCACATGCATACATTGATTTCTTTGCCAGCAAAACAATGCTTCATCCTTCACTCTCAGGAGCCTGCCCAAACACTGTGGGGTTCATTCATAAATGTTCCACCCTGCAGATGCTGTTCACATGACACTAGTGCTCCTAGATAGCGCTGAAGAGTATAGATTTTCTTTACTCACCAAAGCCATCTAGGGGCACTAGTGCTGTGTGAACGGCACTGAACATTTTATAAATGAACTCCTATGTGTAGAGGAAGGGCTCCTGGGAGATGTAGTTCTGGGGGCATGCCTACATCAGTAGGAATTGACATCCCATTAAGAATTTTATAAGGCTGGTCAAAGTTTCACAGGTAGGAAAAAAAGGTGATTCTTGCTAAAGGAACAAGATAAAAGTAATCCTTACACATTCTGTAGAGAGGAGGAGGGAGGTTTGGGGTTAGGCATAGGTACTGCCTTTACAAACCCATTTATGCACGTTGTAAAGCATATTTTCTTTATTTAAAGGTTGTTGCAAAAGGAATGGTAGTGGCTGCAGGCAAGAATAAAACCACATTTAGCCTCACTCCTGAACATTCTTGGGCTCCCACTGCTCAGATTGAGGTTTATAAGCGCAATGTGAACAGCAGCTTTGGTGATATACTTCAAACCACTCAGACGCTTATGATCAAAGGCGCACTAAAGAGCCAGGTAAATTAAATGTATAACTGAAGACACCATGCTTTGTATGTATAAGACAGTTTACATTTTATTCATGTCAATGTCATGTTCCAAAACAGTTTTATTGTGTCAGGTTCTCAGTTTATTATCTATCTTATAGGTGACTTTGTCATGGAGCAAAAATAGCGCTAAACCATTAGAAAATGTCACCCTGTCTGTCAGCGTGAAGGAATCCCGCTCCTTGGTGGCACTGCGCATTGTTGAAAAAAAATCCACACTTCTTGATGATATAAATGATTTAACTCCCAGCAAAGTAAGTGTAACTGAGTAGATGGTGATGTAGATGTAGTGTTTATCACTTTTATTGATAATTTTTGTATTTGATGCACGTTTGATTACAACAAAGAATTTATAATAAGGCATAATTAATTTAATACATTTTTGCACAAAGTGAAATTTGGTATTCATCTATTTATTATTTCACTGGCTATCACTTTAGTATGTTAATAATGATTGCAAACACCTATTTAATTTTTTTGATTACATGTTGTTTTGTTAACACTTAATTATGTATTTGATAGTTCACCCTATTGGTGACCCCGAGCGCTGCACACCCATCAAGTCTCAGTATACTGCGAACTATAGCTCGCGGTATACTGAGCCTAGGGTGACGGGAGGACGCTAGTTTGTGTCCTCCCGTTACCCTAAGGAGAAACGGGGAAAAGCCTTAACCCCATAGTTCTCCTTTAACGCCTCATTCACACTGCCGCGCATATACGCGCGTACGTGCGTTTTGTACCAAATGCAACATATGCAAATAAATGGCTCCATACACATAGCCGCGTATGGAGCCGTTTATTTGCGTAGCGTATATATGTGCAAAAACAGAATGGAACCGAGATGCGTCCGGGCAGCGCATTTCTGAGTATTTTAGGCGTATACGCATGTTTGCACGTGTTTACGTTGTGTACAGTTCATTAAAAGTTCTATTAGGAATGATGCATTCTGGGAATGCAAAAAGTGCACGCATATACACACATACGCTCGTATAGACGCCCATAGACGCGTATATACGCAATATACCATTTTGCTTGCGTTGTGTGTGAATGAGGCCTAAACCAAATGCATTCTATTTTTGGGGAACCATTCTGCACTCAATGTGTCAGAAAGGGGCATGTGCAATCTACTCTGTAACACATGAAATTTCACCCGACACCTTGTATATAGTAGTTCTGCTATCCCAACTCTTGGCTGTTGTAGAGAAACACTTAAAGTGACACTAAACTCAGGAGTCAAATCTTAAAAATGCATTCAAGTACCCTGACTGTTAACAAAACTGTAGTTGGTTTGTGAAGCATGTAGATCCTCAAATCATCTCTAAATGGGTGCTGACACTGTCCTTCCTTCTGGAGGGTGGCTACTTTTCTCCTCCATGGTCCCTGTGTATTTTGAGATTGTAGTCCGTCATGAGAGCAAGTTTGCAGCTGTGGTTACATTAGAACATACACAGGGACCACGGGAAACAAAATTAGCCACTCTCCAGAAGGAAGGACAGTGTCAGCACCAATTCAGAGACGGTTGAGGATGTGCAACCGAGTGATACACATTACACAAATAAGTTACGTTTATGTTAATAGTTAATGTACGTGAATGCATTATTAAAGTTTAACGCCTGAGTTTGTTTAATTTTAAAGTGTATGTAAAGGCATTTTTTTTATAGTTTTGGATAGAGTGGAGGAAAGGTAAAACACCCTTTTGGGTTATTTGTTTGATGTCTGTGTTTCCAATTACTTCATGTCCTGGAGATGCAACAGGAAATGAAGGGAAATCACCCCAAAATTAGAAGCATTCCTATATTAGACAGTTGTCATTTGAACATTTATCCCTGTACCGTGGACACAGCTATACAATTTTATATTTCCCCTCACTTTTGTCTTAGAGACAGTGGTCACCAGGATCAGGGGTGGATCGCTCCAGGGTGGACAAATGAGAATGAAACGTTAAAGTAGAGTCTAACCCTTCCCCAGTATACAAAACTAAAACTAAAAATTGTTTTTGCCTTTATACTGTATATGCTTTATATACAGTATCACATACAGAACTTATACATCTTCTATAAACAGGGAGTTTAAATTGAAAAGCCCTAAAGTCAAGGTGTATAAGATCTAGAGAATCCTACATTTTAACACATGCATGTAATTGTACTCATCATCATTGCATTGCTACATATTTGAATGATGTCAGATAATGAAATAGTTACATTTTATTTGAACCCCCCATGAGAAAGTGTTCTTTTGTTTTCTAGGTCGATAGTGGGCTCAGGTATTTTCAGGTAAGTCTGCATAGAATGAAAATGACCCCATACAAACATATGCAGATGTTTTTAATACATTCATTTTTTTATTGAAAAATGTAAGGATAAAGTACACATTGTCCCATCTCATTGACAATAAAATAAAAGGATAGAAAGTGTTAGGTTATCATTATGAAGTTACTAAGGTAACAAAGAACAGCTAGCGTGCCTACACATTTTTATTGTAGTTGACAATAGGCTGATATGTGTGGTACAAAACACATTACACAAAATCAGTAATATAAGAGGGTGACATTGGAGGAGGGTAAAACAGAAGGATGCTGTACTGACAATTGATCCTGTTCTGTTGAAACCTGAAGTTGTAAGATCAAGTGTTCATCGAGTTAGTACACACATAAATCCAGCTCATTAATCCCATACACAACAAAAAAACAAAAAACTATTGTCATGCTGTAGCTTCCTTTCGCTTAGCACAATGGCTAACATAATACAGACTGCAGAATGAAAGTGACATTAATACAGATGAGCTCATTTTATTTATTAGTGTGATTATGTTTACACATATAGTTGTGAATTTAGCGTAATTGACATTATTATTATTATTTTAGGTATCAAAGCAGGGCAGCTCCAGATTTTTTTCTGGTGATGCAGTGCTGGTGCTGGGATTATAAATGGATGAGCTAAATCACAAACCCTGAATCCCATTGTATATTAAAAGCAGCAGTGGCGGCTCTTTAATTAGGCAAATTAACCGGTCGCCTTAGGCCTTGCGCTCCCGAGTGCCTCGCGGCCACCTAGTTTACCCTGTCACAACGGCAGCCAGGTAACATTGTGAGCTCTCAGCCCTGTCGCTGTCAAACTGAGTCTCAGTTTGACAGCGACAGGGCTGAGAGCTCATCCGTTCCCTTGATCGTCGGTGTGGACCATCGACTTGGTCTTCTGGACTGAGCTCCGCCCACCATCCAATGAGAAAAGACCTCACCCCTCCCATCCAACGCACGAGGATCTCTGGCTGGGAAGGCGGAGTTTAACTTTAGAAGCTGATGGAGACGTCGTCCTGCACGCTCCTGCCAGCTCCCACCTGCAAGATGCGGCCAGTACAGCACTGGAGTGGCAGCCTGGAGAGCCCTGTGGAAAGCAGGTGAGAGCCCTGTGGAGAGCCCTGGTTTAACCAGAGCTCTGTGGGGTCTCACCAGGGCTCTGTGGGGTCTCACCAGGGCTCTGTGGGGTCTAACAAGGATGGTGAAACCCCACATAGCCATTGTGAGACCCCATGGAGCCCTGGTGCTGGGGAAACCCTACAGAGCCTTGGTTTAACCAGGGCTCTGTGGGGTCTCACCAGGGCCCTGAGGGGTCTAACCAGGCTGGTGAGACCGCACATAGCCCTGGTGAGACCCAACAGAGCCCTGCGAGACCCCACATAGCCCAGGCGAGACCCTACATAGCCCAGGCGAGACCCTACATAGCCCAGGCGAGACCCTAAATAGCCCAGGTGAGACCCTAAATAGCCCAGGTGAGACCCTAAATAGCCCAGGCGAGACCCTAAATATCCCAGGCGAGACACTACATAGCCCAGGCGAGACACTACATAGCCCAGGCGAGACACTACATAGCCCAGGCGAGACCCTGCAGAGTCCTGATTTATTCCGGGCTCTTTGGTGTCTCACCAGGGCTCTTTGGTGTCTCACCAGGGCTCTTTGGTATCTCACCAGGGCTCTGTGGGGGTCTCACCAGGCTGGTGAGACCCCACAGAGCTCTGGTTAAACCTGTAGCATCTCACCTGGGCTCTGTAGGTTCTCACCAGCACCAGGGCTCTGTGGGGGTCTCACCAGGCTGGTGAGACCCCACAGAGCCCTGGTGCTGGTGAGAACCTACAGAGCCCAGGTGAGATGCTACAGGTTTAACCAGAGCTCTGTGGGGTCTCACCAAAGCTCTGTGGGGTCTCCCCAGTGCTCTGTGGGTTTAACAAGGCTGGTTAGACCCCGCAGAGTCTTGGTTAGGCTCCACAGAGCCCAGACGCCCTGTGAAGACCCCAAAGAGCCCTGGTGAGACCCCAGATAGCTTTACAGAGCCCTAGTGCTGGTGAGACCCTACAGAGCCCTGGTGAGACCCTGCGGATCCCTGGTTTTACCAGTGCTTCTAGAGGTCTCACTAGGGCTCTTTGGGGTCTCACCAGGGCTCCGAGGGGGTCTAAGCAGGCTGGTGAGACCCCACATAGCCCTGGTGAGACTAGGGCACTTTGGGGTCTCACCAGGGCTCTGTGCAGTCTCACCAGCCCTGGTTAACCAGTTGCCGTCCGCCCATTGCAAAAAAACGGAGGGACGGCACAGTCGCATTGGCGGGTTGCCGTCTCTAGACGGCATTTTTCTTCTGCTCGCAACCCATCCAATGTAAAGAGCCATTACCGGCTGTTTCAAATATACCCGATCAGCGGCTCTATAGCCTGCCGATCGGGTATATGTGCTGGCTGCGTGCCCCCCCTCCCTCCCCTCGAGTGCTGCCGTCGCCCCCACTCCTGACCCCTTACCTTCAATCTTGGGATCCGCTGCCCCATCTGAGGCCCGGGACCGGCTCGGGAGGGTGTCAGGAGGTAAGATGGGAGGGAGGTCAGCATCTTCCTCCTTGCTGACCTCCCTCCATAGTGTGAATGCGGAAGTAATGTGTATTACATCACTTCCGCATTCACCTGTCAGTCATCTGGCTGCTATAGCCAGAGAGAAGAAGCTGATGAAGCAGATCTCTGCTTCATCAGCTTCTTTTGGGGTCCCCAGGTGACATTAGGGGTCCTAGAGACCCCTAATGTCTCCATAAAGAGGACCTGTCAGTGTGCCATAGTCATAGTGGACCTGTCAGTGTGCCTTTGCTATTATAAACGGGGGATTGTTATCCCCCTATGTAATAGCAATGACATTAAGTGTACAAAAACATAAAAAGAGTTAAAAAAAAGAATAGTCACATATAAAAAAAGTTTAAAAAAACCCCCAAAAATTCTTAAGTTCCCCACCCCCACGTTTACGCACATATAAACATAAATACGTGTTCGGTGCACCAGCGCGCGAAAACGACAATTGCGCTACACACGTTACATATCGCCGCAAACGTCACAGTGAGAGCAATAATTTTAGGGCCATCAATCACTGATAACACTAAACTGATGAGCGGTAAAAGCTTTTAAAGCATCGCCTATGGCCAATTTTGGGTATTTTTAGTTTTATGAGGTTTCGCGCGAGCACACAATTTTAAGGCTTGACATGTTTGGTGTCTTTTTACCTGACGTGACCCCGTGTCTTATATTTTACCAACAAATTGGGTAATAATAAATGTTTTATCATTTAATATAGGGGAAACAGTTTAAAAAAAATAATTTGGTAATTTTTCCTTAATATAGTAAAAAAACAAAAACACAGTGGTGATTAAATACCACCAAAAGAAAGCTCTATCTGTCCCTAAAAAATGGTATAAAATTAATTTCAGTACAGCGTTGCATGACGGAATAATTGTCAGTCAAAGTACTGCAGTGCTAAATACTGAAAAATGGCCTTGATGGGAAGGGGGTGTAACACCGTGGACTTTAACTGGTTAAACCCCACTGAGCCCTGTTGGGACCCTACAAAGCCCTGGTGAGACCCTACAGAGCCCTGGTTTAACCAGGGCTCTGTGCGGTCTCACCAGGGCTCTGTGATGTCTAACCAGTCCCCACAGAGCCCTGGTTAAATCAGGGCTTATTAAACCCCACAGAGCCCTGGTGTGACCCCACAGAGCCCTGGTGAGACCCCAAAGGCCTGAGTGGGGCCTCATGTTTAGGTTTCGCCTAAGGCCTCGCAAAATCTAGAGCCGCCTCTGAAAAGCAGACATACCATAATGAGAAACACTTAGTCAGAAAATGAAAGATTCAATGTTCTATAGATACCATTCACAATGTAATAAGAACACGGACTGTAGCCCTTTTTAAGTACACTGAAGTGTACATTATACTGGTCAGAAGTATGAAACAGTCTCCCTTAAAGTTCTGTCCCGTAAATGTAAAAATCTGTTCAATAACTGGTGTCAGTGGGTGTAAAAATAAACCAGAGTTACCAAAATATGAAAAGAATTAGGAGCAACACCTTGAAAGGATTGAGAAAAAAAATATGGCACGTGTGGAGAGACACCTGCAGCGTGCTTGTAGGAGTAGCCATAAAGTGGGCATAATCAATAAAGTGGGTGTTGCTGCACGGTGTTTAGGATGTAGTGTGCCACCTTTCCCCCTTAATTTGCTAAGGTACAGACAAGATATGGCTTGGGGGTACACTGAAGAGATTGTGGAGTAAAATAAGCCTCATTGTTAATGTTAGTGGCTGCAATGATAACCTCCAGCATGTATCAGGTCCAGCAATGACAGCCCCACAGCAATAACTCCCAACAAGTGTCAGGGCCAGCAATGATCACTCTAAGAAAAGTCAGGTCATGCAATAACCCCCAGTAAGTGTCAGGGCCAGCAATTATAATCCCTAGCAAGTGTCAGGGACAGCAATAACCCCGGGAAATACCCACCAGCAACAATACCAGCAATAATGCCCCCTTGGAGCCACTGTATGTAAGGTATATTTGGTATTTGTTGGCTGCTCTGGCAGTAGCATGATAACCAATTACCTAGAGACTGTTGCTCTGAAGATGTCCATAAATGGATGACATAAGACAGAATCATCATTATGATTATCTATCAAGTGCTAGATTTCTGCACAGAACCACATAGGCCATGTAAAAGAGCGGCAGAGCCAATAAGGGTGACACCTAGTATTCTATCCAGTCATGTTGCTGACAGTCAGTAATACATTAACATGTACAATAAAAGGATCCAGACTACTCACTGCCTGCCAGTGATATCTGGCTAGACCTTTTTAATGCTACACCTGTAAAGCTGTACAGCAGGTAAATTTTCATTGCTAGCAGTGGCGTAACAATTGCCATAGCAACCCAGGGCATCCCTCTGATGCCGCGTGGGCCGCCTGGGTTGCTATGGCATGTAAGGGTGTTGGCTGTCCCTGACACAGATCAGCATAGGCTGTGAAGATCACTGATTTCCCCTCACAGCCGCTGCGGAGCTGTGTCAGTGACAGCCAGCAGCTGCGGCAGAAGAGGCTGGCGTTCGCAGTGAAGGAGGAGGCAGGACCCGCCTAAGAGCAACCCCACCTCCTCTTACATCACTGGCCAGCGACCTAAGAGCAGGCGGGGCCTGTCGATAGAAGAGGAGGCGGGGCCCGGGGACAGAAGAGGAGGCAAGGCCCAGCGACCGTGAAGGCGGACAGCGCTGACAGGTAAGAGGTGTGCAGCCCATCTGTGACCCTTCAGAGCCCACTATAGAGAGTCTATGGTGGGCTCTGCAGGGTCACTCTCAGGTGGGCTGTTTGGTATATCAGGTTGGCTCTGCAAGTGGCATAACTAGCAATCACAGGGCCCCATATAAAATTTCGCTATGGGGCCCTTTGATTTCTAGTTACACCGCTGATTGCTAGAAAAGTGTACTGAATAACTGCAGATCACCCACTGAACGACTTAACAACTAGAACTGAACTGCTAACAGAATAGTGTGTCAATATGTGAAATCTAACAAATTAAATCTAACAGATTCAACCATTCACACTAAACAGCGTGGATGGAGTAATGCGCCGGCAGCATATTATAGCCTGACAACTGGTCTCCGTTGCTTTCAGAATACCTGAACAGTGATGGGAGCTGGGTAGCTTGTTTGGTTGACAATTTTCAGCCTCACTACTTAAAAAAAGTAAAGTAATCAAATTTTTTCAAGACACCCACTGTTATCTTATAGGGGTTGATCGGATCGTAGGTGCAGAATTACAGATTGGGCAGACTGTCACTTTATATCTACCCACAGCCCCAGCTTGTCTTGTACAGGTAGATATTCGATCCTTTAAGTGCATTAAGGCTAGCAAGTTGGCAAAGTAGGCTGGGAAAGCCAAACTGCGATCCAGCCCTGATTAATACATTTGTACTTGCAGTGCATAGTTGTGACACACAGGAATTTTAGTGAACTGCTTTTTCATGCAGTAAAATGCTGGCACAATGCTCTATGTTCCAAATATCATTAGTGTTTTTTTGTTTCCTTGTTTGTTTTATACATATTAGCAAATTATATCAACCTAATATCAAAAAAGTATTCCTTTTTATATTAACAGAGCTCTCCGATACGTCTGACTGATGCCATAGTCTATAATACATATGGTAAGCCTGAAATGGAAATTTTACTGGCTATTCTACAGACTATTTATTGACTAGTGTACTGACTATTCCTTAACAATAGAAATAGCCATGATTTTTGTTCAGAAAGTTTGTTTCTGCTATTTTTGTGAAACATTTTACATAACAAATACCTACGTCTTCTAGCACATTGGAAGAATATATATACACATTTTTAATAATGTGGATACTGCGTAGTATGTAAATGTTTGTTTCTAACTCATATAATAGGCAAGCAACGTTTTAATCATTATTGCAGTGTTCATTCAAATTGCATTGTTTATATAATTGTGATTTAATGATAAACTTTCTTTTTTTGAATTTTTTAACTTTATATGCTAATAAATTTATATATTTTGTAAATGTATATGTGGAATATATTTAACAAATTGAGGCAAGTATGGAGGCAGGATGCGTTTTATTACTGTAGCTGGTCCTGTCAATTGGGTTTTCAACAAACTGTAGTTTCTTTAGTTCACTGATATAATTAGAACTTGCAAAAAACACTGATCCTGCAGTAATGGATATAATTCTCACCTCAATCTAAAGCTGCTATGTTCAAAGCACAATGCTATAATAATAACAGAAATAATTGCACAGCGCTAAAAATTTAACAAATCTAAATGAGTGACAACCTATATAAGATGCATAAAATTACTCTCCACAACGTGAATAACAAGTAATAAAAAAAAAGGCTTGACAAAAATAATTAAACTTGTATAAATAAATAGCTTTTCTAAACCATCAGAAAAAGTGCCAGAGCATCAAGTGTAAATATTTTATTATTCACTGTAAAAGTTCATCAATAATTCCAAACTCCAGTGTATCCAAATATGTGACAACCTCTCAGTAGAAAGTGCTTGTGCATACAATCTAACTAGTTGACTTGACACTAACAGCGTTATTCACAGAGGAGCTGAAGGATCCAGCCGTAGCTTTGGCTGATCCTTTGGCTCACTTCGGCCACCTCTGCCCTTTGGTTCAGTCGAAACCGAAGGGCTACTGTACGGGCTTTTCACAATAAGCCGTACAGCAGCCAATGGCAGCTGAGCGGCGCTGCCGAGCCAAAGGCATTTGCTTTGCATTTGTTGACTGTGAACAGTTCTGGTGAGTTTAATACCTTTGGGGCTCCGGTTTCCACCTGGAAAAGATCACATTCACAGCACAGGAGTGTTTTTGTGCACGTTGTGTGAAGTTGATACACTGGAAACACTTTATGGACAATTCAATTCAATTGACATAATTGATTTACTGTTTTACAGGTATTTATTTTATTTAGTATCAAGTAAATTAGTTACATTGTATGCACAAGCACTTTCAGCTGAGAGGTTATCACATATTTGGATACACTGGAGTTTGGAATTATTGATGAACTTTTTCTGATGGTTTAGAAAAGCTTTCTATTTATACAAGTTTAATTATTTTTGTTACGCCTATTTTTGAATTATCTGTTATTCACGTTGTGGAGAGTAATTTTATGCACCTTATATAGGTTAAGTCACTCATTTAGATTTATTTTTATTGCTGTTCAATTTTTAGCGCTGTGCAATTATTTCTGTTATAATTAGAACTTGGCCTTGATGTATTATGTTCTAAAACAAATATATTTCATTTTTCTTTAAATTCATGTTTCAGAAAAGAGTTTGTGCCAATAATAATTATGCCCGTATTCATTATCATTATTATTTCATTTTGCCAACCAGTTTTACATAATGTTTTCTAATTAGTAATGTGCTATATGCAGTATTTGAGTATTAATATTATTTTGTTTTCATTTATTTTTTAGAAAGAGTAGAAGAAAATATTCCAGAAAATGGAATACCTTCATTCATAGAAAGAGAAGAAGAAAATATTCCAGAAAATGGAATACCTTCATTCATAGAAAGAGAAGAAGAAAATATTCCAGAAAATGGAATACCTTCATTCATAGAAAGAGAAGAAGAAAATATTCCAGAAAATGGAATACCTTCATTCATAGAACCCCAAAGCAAGCCTGAGTTTATAGAGACCTGGATTTGGCTAGAATCTAACATAAGGTATCACTATACTTAAGTGCTGGGAAAAGCTCCTCTAGCACTAAGGCGAGCATACCAAAGTTTTTTAATTCAGAACTACAAAAAGAACTAATGTAAACTTTAAAGATTCTACTTTTTGCTTTGCAAATAATAAAAATAATTCGAGTTAGCAGCACATTGTATTTGCAGTTTGGCCTTTTAATAAAGAAGCTAGGATCATGGTTCTGGCACAAAGTATTTTTTTAAATTCAGCACTACCAAAACAAATACTGTATATCCCTAAGCAGCCAACCAGCTCCTCTACCTGCAGAAGGAGCAGATGCAGCACCTTAATGGCCATCTGGCCACTTTCAGTGCGCTGAGAAGTCTGTTGAAACTGGGAGGGAGGGCGCATGAGAGTATGAATAGTTAAGACTGGGGTGAAATGGTGACAAAACAGAGCTCAGAAGCAGTGGCAGCAGAGAAATGTGGAAGTTGGAGAAGTTACATGTACCGGTGTGTATATATATAACGGAAAATTGTTATCACATACTTACCGTAATTTTCCTTTCCTGGCTCTCCTCATGTCGGCATACTAATGGGTTAACCCCCCCCCCCCGGCTCCCAATAGGACCACCCCTAACAAGAGAATAAAGCCCCCCTTCCCACCACACACGTGTTCCATAGCACGTCGAGCGAAGGCATGGGAGGGTAGCTATGCCGACATGAGGAGAGCCAGGAAAGGAAAATTACGGTAAGTATGTATTGACTGAGGACAAAGCCACCGCAGACCTGCATGATGCCCCTGCTGTGGCGTAGATCTTTTTCAAACCCACCTCCAGCCGCCTGTCCATGGTATCTTTGAACGAAACAGAGTCATCTAAAGGCAAGAGTACATGTCTAGCCAGCCTCTGTAAGGCTGCATCCACCTTAGGAGTAGTATCCCACAATTCGGCATCCGAGGGGCGACATGGATATAACTTTGACATGCGATTGGGCAACTTGCCCCTTCTGTCCGGCCTTGCCCACTCCTCCTCAATAATCTCTTTGATTTCAAAGAATAGTGGAAAGGAAGGCAATTCCTTTTTGATATTTGGAAAAAATCTCCTTTGCTTATCCATGGGGACGGGATCCTCCTCCCAGCCCAATGCGAGCTTAATTGCGGAAATGAAGGGCGCCACTAGTGCAAAGTCAAAAGAGAAATTCTCATCGAGCATCTCCTCCCTGGCCCCATCTGAATCCTCTGGATCTGAATCCTGAGATGAGACCACCTCTCTTGGTCTCTTTTCATCTCTTCGCCGTTTAGACGAAGCACTACCTCCTGTGTATTCTCTAATACCTTCTGCCACTGCTTCTCGGATATAAGCTTTAATATCCTGTGAGTCAGAAATTGTGTCTTTCCCCAATTCTCTAATGCAAGTGGAACACAATAGCTTTTCAGGTAGTGCCTGGGCACCGCATGCCCGACAATTCTCAGAGGATGGGCCAGCTGGTGGCGACTTAGACCGTAGCCTGGGTGACATAAGCTGGGGCGACCCATGAGTAGAAAGTCTAATTGGCCTAGCCTCGGCCGCAGGAGAAGTCCTGTGAGAACGTGACTTAGTATTGTGCTTCCTATACCTAGGGCTCTTCCCCCTGATACGAGACACCCCAGTCATGTCAGCACTCTTTTATGCAAAAAAATAAAAATAAAAATAAAAATAAAAAATCAAAACTGCCTCAAAAATTTTGATGAACTTCGTGCCTGTCCAGTTGGGCTACCCGGACTCATGGTGGCTCACTAGGGAAATCACAATATCCTGTAAACACTCTGTCCCCAGTAGCAACAAAATAGAAACTAGAACAAAACAAACCCTCTGTGAGGACTTACCTGGTGATCGACAGCACTCCACAGTGATGGACAGTCTACAACGACCTGGTACCGATCAGCAGCAATACTACACTCAGGAACCGCAGTCTTTAAGCTGCCTGCCCCATTCCATTGCGTGGAGACGCACTGCGGATTCCGGCATGCGCTGCACGCTGGACCGCACTACGCCCCGCCCCTCTATCCCCGCCAGCCAATCCAGAACGGGAAGGGGCGGGTCTGCGCTCCAAGCCGGAACGCAGGGTCACTGGCGGCCGCGGCTTACTACCGCAATAGCGTGTGAGGCATAGAGAGTGCGCACCACGCTGGAACGCACCCACAGCCGACGATCGGCAGAGAACCTCGGCCCCATGAGTCCTACTTACCAGCCCCTCTACCTGTAGCCATTTAGGCTACCTCCGGTCTCTTAGCCTGGCAAAAGGCATGTCCCACCCTATGGATTTACCACATACAGGGACATCTACCACCCGGGAGAAGAGGCTGAACCCGAGGTGGGTAATTACCATGCATAAAAAATGCAGAGGAAAAAAAAAAAACTGTTAGGTGTCCTGAGCGAGGACAAAAAAAGAACACATGGATCATAAGTAATGTAATTAATTATGGGATAGGGAAGACAGAGTGCAAAAGTTGTTGATTTGTATTCAAGAATAGTAAAGCAATGTGCATAAGTAACTCAGTACCACGTCTTTCAACAGCTCGAGTTTATTAAGAAATCTTCTAGTAACTGTGCCAGACAAAAATACGACTTGGGTGGCCACAGCATTTGTTATGTCTGAGGGACTTGGACTGGGAGTTACTGATGCGCTTATTGAGGTAATTTTTAACTTTTAAAGTTTTTATTTCAAGTAAACAACATATTAAAGTAACAGTACAATGAATGTAAAAGAAATCCCTCCGAGATCTGTGTAACAAAGTAAAATGCAGTGTGCATAGAAAAAAAAAGATAAAATATCCAGCTAGTACAGCGATACAGAAATATAAATAAGTACAGCTTACAAAAAACATCTTGACCAATAAAGCAGAGGCAAAGTACTAGCAAGTCCTAATAAGAAACATATTGGTCTAGTTGAATCAAAACAATCGGACATAAGCATCATAGGTCCAGGAGGGAAAATAACTTCCAAAGAGAAAAACAGAAAGAAGGGAAAGAACAAAGAAAAGACTCCAAAGGGTGTGTGCCCCCATTTCATGTGTACCATAGTTCATTTTATCTTCAGAATGCGTCAGTTATACCTGTATACTGTAAACAAGGGTTCCAGATCTTCTCAAATTGTTTCCATTTAACCTGAAAACTACTATAGAGCTTTTCATGGATCATAATCCCTGAAATTTTAGACTTAACATATTTGAAAGATACAGGGGGTGTTTTCCAGGCTCTGGCTATTAAAACGTTAACTGATAAAAGCAGAAAGGAATTTTCCTTGAGCTTTAGAGATTGCCGTAACTGATTGGTTTAGTAAAGCGTACTGTGGATCTCCAGGTAGTCTAATGCAAAACACTCTATAGACTAAGGCAAATAATCTATTCCAAAAGGGGCATCATTTAGGACATAGCCACCAAATATGATACATCGTGGCAGGCTGGTTGCACCCTCCAAAATATAAAGGCGTTGTCCCCGGGGGAATATAATCTCTAACCTAAAAGGGGCCAGGTACCAGCACGATAGCACCTTGAAGTTAGCCTCTACCAAGGAAACATTAAGTAGGCCTAGGGACACTCGGGAGCAATATTGATGACAGGTGACTAGTGAAATAACACACCCAGGTCCTTTTCCCACGATGACATATAGGATTATTTAGAGAATTCCCCCATGAGAAGAGAGTAGATAAGAGATTCCCCCCCTTTATCCCCTTGCCTGCACACATCATCTCTCATAGCCTGGAGGGGGAAGTTAGCTCCAGACGTTTCCAGAGAACACAAAAAATGATGCAGTTGCCTAAAATGGAACAGTTCTGAAGATGGCAAATGTAAGGCAATAAGACAAAGATAAGCGCTTTCAATATCTAAAGAAAGGTCCTATTTGGTATAGACCTTTATTATATATGTTATTATAATTTATTATATTATAATATATTTTATTAAAGAAGTTTGTAAATAGTACAAATTATGCTTTTTGTGATTACCAATACAAGGACACTACTCACAAAATAGCAGAAAATTCACTCATTTTTTTAATTAGGATCCCAGTTACAATGTGTAAAAATAATAGCAACCATCCTTCCTGTTCCTTCAATATAAATGAAGGTGAAGGAGGATGCCCTTATGCCGGCCATATACCTAACAATACAGCTAGAGTTACATAGAGAAAATCCAGTGAAAATTGAACTAAACTGACCTTTTCTATGTTGTGCTGAATGAATAAGTACAATAAATGGCTGAATTTGACTTGGCACCAGATTTAAAGCCACAAACACAGGCACAGCAAGGCAATTTCAGGGAAGCTGAGCTTAGAGAGTTGGAGCCAGCTGTTTGGAAACACTATGGGGTCTATTCCCTAAGCTGCCGAGGGCAGCCGAGTAAATGACCGATCTGAAGTGAAGTGAGCCGAACACTGTTCGGCTATTCACTTCAGGCTGGTATGGCTGATTTCAGCCATACATCGGCTGAAATCAGCCGTAGATCGGCTTGCTTCGCGTGGCTTCGGGTCGGCCGAACATGCTCAGCATGATCAGCCGACCCGAAGTGCAGAAAGAGTGCGACTCAGCATCTCCCGGCCGCCCAGGAGTGAAACACTGATGTGTCTTTTTTTCTTTATTCTGACACGAGCCATGTCAGAATAGAAAAAATTTAAATAAATACATTTTCCCACGGGCACTATACTGTATATTTAATTGATATGGATTAATTATGGAAGTGAGAGTTTAATACTACTTTAAGTGTGATACCTGGGCTAATTTGTTGACTTGGGTAGGAGGTTGGTGGCACAAGGCAGTGGACCTGGGAAGTATAATTATGGAACTGTATAGATGTAAAAATTAATAGGGGAGATAAACTCCTTACAACGGCTGCAGCAAGTGTATATACCCAGCAACTCAGGCGCAGGGATCTTGCCTCAGAAGCACTATGACTCAGTGGTTAAAACAAGCAGCATTTACCCAAAACTGAGATGTGTGCATTGAGTGGACTGATCCTTTAATGCTTTAAAAATTCTATACATTCTTTCTATTTTTAATTTGTTATTGATTGTTCATTTATGACTTGTAATTCATGCCATATACGCTACTAGCTTACTGTTTGTTTATTTATTTCTGTATTTTATGCTATAGCAATATTCTATATATATTTTATTTTTCATTTCTAGCTGTCTGTGGTGAAACCGCTTGTCATGACACTTAATATGCCAAATACGTTAACAAGAGGCGAACAGTTTATCCTGGAAGTAATGTTGTTGAATTCCTTAAAAGAAGACTTGCAGGTCTGGTTTTTTTTTACATTTTGTGGCACTGTTTTGACAATGGTGACAAGTTTATTTTTCAGCTATGCTAAAAATAGAGGGACAAATGTGTTACCAAATATGAAGTGTACTAACGTAATTTATTATTGTGTTTCAGGTTATAATCACATTGGTGTCTAGCAATTCATTTGACATAATTGTACCTAATAATACCACAGGCTTTGTCACAGGAGAGCGCAATGTGACAGTTCTCAGAGAGAATGGAACGGTTGTTTTCTTTCCTATACAACCAAAAGTACTGGGCAATATAGTAATTCATGTTACAGCTACTTCAAAAGCAGTGTCGGAAACTTTGATCAGAAATATCGTAGTGAGGGTAAGTCTTATTTATGATATTACACAAAGAGAGCCTTGAATATTCTTAATGGGAGGTTACATAATTATCATCGGCATCTGTGTATTGTGTGTAGCTGATATGCTTAATCATGACTTGAAGTAAAACTTAGTAATTTCTTTGAGATTTCCATAAATACCCTGCATTGATGTTACCTATCTAAGTGCTACAAACATAAATTGTCTTCCTATACTCCAAGATAGTGAACTAATAAACTTCACTGTTAGGTGCTAGTCTAAAAAGAAAGTGTAGCACTTCCTTATAATAACAGAGGGCACATCTCTTTTTTTCGGGACGGGGTGGGGGATCTGTCACTCTACATTACAATAAACTAGTAAGTGAGTATTTGGACCTTTATCATACTAGTTTACTATTATCCTGGGAAAAGTAAACATTGTACCATTGCAGTGGATCTTCCCTTTGTCACTCATCTCTAGATTGGTATTTAGGAGCAGACTTTACTGACTAAGATGCAGGCTATGGAGCTGTCATCCTCACCATGGCTTTAACATCTAGTAAGTTACTTAAATAAGAACTCCAGACAGAAATGTTATTACCCTGGCAGTGGGGCTACCCTCACACTGCAAGGGTTAACTGGTCCTTTTTGCGTAAGGTAAAAAAAAAGTTATACTCACCTAATCTTCCCAGCCGGCCACCTCTTAGACCAGTTCCCAAAGCGTCTCTCCCCCTGCTCTGCAATGGTCTAGGAATCCTCGAGTTATCACGTCAATACAGTGGGGGGGAATTTATCAAAACTGGAGCAGACAAAATCTGGAGCAGTTGCCCATGACAACCAATGAGCTTCTTTCTTCAGTTTGTTCAGGTAAGATTTGAAAATAAAAGGGAGAAGCTGATTGGTTGCCATGCACAGCTGCTCCAGTTTTTGTCTGCTTCAGTGTTGATAAATTCTCCTCAGTGTATAGGACATGAGGACATGAGGATGCAGAGAGCCATACCATCGCTCCAGCGGAGGGGGAGAGAGGCTGGAGGGAGCGCTGCCAGCTGTGAGGATCAAGTGAGTATAACTTTTTTTGGACCCTAGGCAAAAATGAGCAGTTACCCCATGCAGTGTGCGGTAGCCCCACTGTAAGAGTTAATACAATTTCTGCCCAGAGTTCTTCTTTAATGACCAGGAACAAGCATAAAGCCAAACAATTTTGGAATTTTGGAGCCCTATCCTGTATGCTTGTTACAAGTAAGAAACTGACTAGTTGATATAGCTGGGATGAAAGCCTTGGATTATGCCCTTTTAAATAACCATATCACCAATCGCAGCAAAATATTTCTGTCTTCTCATTTCGTTTAGGGCCCCAGCACATCAGACAGCGCGGTGCAGTACCACAAGTGCGATAACGTGCTGTATTTTGTGTGCTGCATTAAAACAGCCCATTCATAGAGTGGGCCACCAAAGCATGGCAACAAGAAGCAAACTGCATATGTACCTTTCTTTTAATGAAGCACATACATTGTGGTGTGCTGCTGGGCATGTCTATCGATACCTACTGTACTTGGGCAGTGGGATACGGGTGCCATTCCAAATAAAAGCATCTCAACATGCCAAAGTGCCTTGTGATGCCATACATTTTACTGTGTTACTGCATTGCAATAGTGTGAAGCCAACTTTGGAATATGATGGCATGTGGGTGTCACAGGTGCAATTCTAAAAAACTGGTTGTGGATTATTTTAGAGTCTATATTTCATATAGACTATTCTTTAGTAATAGGTCGTACTTCAACCAACTATTTTAATAATCTGATTTGTAACACAGTAAATCCTTCTAAAAACATATAACTATCACATATCCCCCAAAAAAGAGGATTATTTCTCACTTCAAAACAGTAGACAGAACCGTACAAACCATTGCTTTGCATCCCATTGATGATGCACATTCCGAACTGCTGCTGTATTGCACAATACACCAGCAGTTTGGGATGTGCATCAATATTGCCCAATATTATAGAACCATTTATTCCAAACGGCACACAGCTGTTCTTCATCACTGCAGTGTATGGAAATCATGGTTTCTATAGGAGTAGGGCTTGGGATCCATGAGACAGTATAACCATGCAGGTTATAGTAAGTAGGGACTAAAGCAATGTAAAATCTTCTAAGCATTGGCAACTAAGATAAAGATGATCTATTTATGTATTTTTTTAAAAGGCTGAAGGTGTGAAGAATTATTATTCAGAGGCAGCACTTTTTGAAGTTCGTGGCAGTGGAAATGCACCTGGCACAGTATCAGTAAAGAGTTTCTCATTCACTTTCCCTAGTGATTTAGTACAAGGCAGTGAAGAGGCATTCATCACGGTAATTGGTAAGAATTGCTCCTTTTCTTGATTCATCAAATAATTTTGTTGTTTGTTTGCGGCTCTTAGAAGCCGACTACATGGGCAGTTTTTTGTATCATGAATTTGTTCCCTTTAGGGTTAGTTCACACCATAAGCAGTGCGTTCCGGTCCGATTCTGGCCGGAACGCACTGCCTCGCATTGCGGCCGGCTCACTTTTTTCCGGGCAGGAGGGGGCATAGCGGGCCAATGAAATGAATGGCACCGTAGCCATGCCCTTCGGCCGCAATGTGATCACCTGCACGGGATCGCAAGGCACATTGTTCCTGCAGTGCGGACCGGTGGGATCAAAATAGTGCTTGCAGCATTTTGAGCACAACATGATTTTTCTGCAACATGTGTGTGAAATCTTCTTTATCACTAGCACATACAATCAGCACAATGAATGAGTTTCAAGATTTTTTAAAATTTCTGATTATTTGTATTTTAATTCATAGTTTACAGTTTTCTACACCTTGCTTGTTTGGTCATATCTTCTTTGGCCCTTCTATCGCCAGCTTGGCTTGTTAAAGATGAATGGAGTTAATCCGTATGTTACAAGCTTGTATTACTAAGTGATGTACATAGATACTATAAACAGGAATGACACAATACAGTTATTAATCCAATTTTCTGTTTGTGTTTTAACAGGAGATCTTCTTGGGCCTTCAATAAATGGTCTTGAATCACTTATCGTTATGCCGTATGGCTGTGGAGAGCAAAACATGATTGTTTTTGCGCCAAATATTTATGTTCTTATTTATTTAAAAGCAACTAATCAGTTAAAGGGTGATATAAGGGAAAAATCCATACAATTCATGGAACAAGGTAATTTTGACAACTGACAATGGTGACACAATAATATTAAAAACAATTGAGATGATATACGCTGTGAGTCTGACATTCTGTGTTTAAGATATTGCCTGTGTTGATCAGTCTGTGCCCTCACTCAACACTTTCAGAGAAGTGTTAGTAAAGTGTATAAAATCTTGCCAAAACAAAGTTTTAAATAAATGTTGGGTTAGAGAAAAATCTGGCCTAATCAAACTGAGCATATGATAGAAAAATACATAAACAAAGTTTATCATTAGTGGAATTAAAAGTGATATATAAGTTTACACCCTGTAAATGTTAAATAAGTTAACCTTAACTTTGATATTAAGGTTCAACTTTTCACATCCCTGACCTACTTCTGAGCTTCTAAACTGGTCACTAAGACTGAGCATCACAATACTAGACCAATAGTGATTCTTGGTAGGTTTGTGGGGTGGGACCAACTGGGACTTTTACGGTAAAAGTGGATATTTGCACAAAATCTCAGCTGTGTCTCTGGATTTTTTAATGATTTGAATATGCTGCATGTCACTGAAAATATCCTTACAGTATACGGGTTTGTGATTGGTTTACTTTAACCAGTTGTGGACATTAGGCATTCTAAGTATGGCTAAAAATTTTTTTACTGGCAATTTTCTACATAAGGCAGCCGACTGTAGCTGCTGCTTTCAAAAATTTAGTTTTTTAACTTTTGAACCCATAAAGTATCAATATTGTTACTTTTAGTTTTTACTGTTTCATTCATATGAAGATCAAGGAGGTGCCCTCTGATCTTCATGTGATGTCCATTACAGCAGCCTTACAAGTGGAAGAAAAAAAAGTATTTAAAAAAAAAATACAAAGTATTCCTACTTAACCTCTTATTATTCCATACTTAACCCTGATCAGCCCAAATTAACCTCCAATATTGTCAGGATCCACCCCACTCCCTGATTGACAGCTGGCTCTGCTTCTCTAGAGCCACAGCCAGCCGTGCCCACCCTCTCTTTTGTCTGTCCCTCCAATGAATGCTGGAGGAACACAGAGAGGGGAGGGGGAATGCCTGCGGGGAATGGTGACTGATAGGCTTCAGGTCTATCTGCACCACCCATGCCATTTTCTGTTTCCGAGTGAAATAAAAACTGGCACAGGTTCTGCACCTAATTAACAAACTTATAGAAAACTCCCTACTAGACTGCATCTAGTGTACAGGATGAAGGTCTTCTGGTGTGACCGCTTACATGTCTCTTCCTCTCTGTGCAGTGAATACACTGCACTGCTTGCGTCCCCTTTGTAAATTAGGAGCAGGATCTACTCCCTTTTCTCAGTTTAGTAGAGTGGTGCAGGCTTTATGCGTACACCACTATTTGTTAATTCCTCCCATTGATTGTAGCTTGATATCTAGGGGGAAAATGTACAGACTTGTATATGTAGTACAATCATGGATTGCAAACACATTAAAATATGAAAGTTACAAATTATTTAGAGGATACAGTAACTACAAACAGTTATATTCTTATTGCAAGTGCACTATAGTTTTCAGACATATCGAGCAAGGATATGTTGTCTATGGGCCAAAATTATGTATTTCACCAGAGGAGATAAGCAATGCTAAGAGCATTAGTAGGCCCATTCACACCAGACGCTGTGTTAATCACACAGTGTCTGGTGTGCAGTGCCCCGGCACAGTGCCAAAGTGCTGATCCCAGCATATCACACTGTGTTCTTTTTTTGTTAGAACTTTATTGAAATGTCACGAGTGACCTTTTATTCAGTTCTATGGACACAGTGAGGTGCGAGTCGGTTGTACTGTGTCACATCCCGCCGCAAGGAAAAAAGGTAAGGCATGCCTTACTTTTCTCAGCGCACACCACTGCGTTCCTACCGCAATGCGGTCATGTAAATGGGCACCATCCGTGACAAGGTAAATAGCCATGTCTTGCCTTGGGTCTGCGCTGGAATCAACAGCCAGCACAGCACAGCTCCAATGCAGATGGTGTGAATGGACCCTTAGTACTCAAACCCCCCACCCCCCATTCATATAAACACAATGTTTAACTATGCAGAACTTTGCTTTTATGGTATCTAAAGACAGTGAGATAATGCATATATGCCTGACCTCTCTAAGACATTTATGGGCATCTTAACATACAGTATATGTGTATATAAGGGTCTGGAAATTCCACCAGCCTTTCTCCACAAAATATTCACTTAAAGTACATCTAAACCCAAGAACAAAAATTTAATTTATTACAGCTTACCAGCCCTTTGATGTGGTGGATTCATCATTTTCTTTCTCAGGCTAAGCACATTTTCTGCAAGCACAGAAATATTCTTATCATGATCATGATAGAAATTCTGTGTCCTTGTAATGTTATGTGCACTGAACGGAAATCTCAAACAATTGTTATCAATATTTTTGGCTATGCTCTGTGACTTACAGAACAACTCCCCTCTATATAATGGAGATGAGCACAGGGGGAAGTGTTTTTTGTCCAAATTAGGATAGTGATAGTATCCTAAGGTGACAACAGAGATACTGTGCAGTGAATGAGGGTTTTCATCCAAGGACAGAAAGTGTGTTATGAACAGGAACAATAGCTGAAAAAAGAGTTTAAAAATAATAAAAAAAGGAAAGCAATGCAGCCACCGCATCTAAGTACTTGTAAGGTGCAATATATTGAGTTTTTTTGGTTTTGGGTTCAGACATGGTTAAAAATTCATACCTCAGAAGCAGATTTTCGTAGTTACCCACTGTTGGTTCAGCCCACAATCAGGCAATGTTTCATCATCCTGGGGCCTGTCATCTCTGCAACTGTGCTCCTGGCCAGCTCTTCTCCCTGTAAGCTTGCAAATAGACAGGTACTCCATTATGGAGAGGAATCAGCACATGCACAGTAAGGTAGAAACCCTTGCTCCTGTTATGGTAAAGTAGTTATCTTTTTAGAGATTTTTGCAATCTGACAGTTAAATTACTATTTGTATTATATACATGTTGAGATCTGTCTGTAATGTACTTTACAAAAAATATTGTATATAGAGTATGTTTGTTGTTTTAGATGGGGCCCCACGGTCCGAGGCTACTGATGTTTGCATAATCTTATAGAGTAGGCACCCTTTTAAATACCTTACTATTAATACCACTGTATATTCTTATACTTTCAGGTTATGAAAGAGAGTTACTTTATCGCCACAATGATGGCTCTTTCAGTGCCTTTGGAAATTATGATGGGATTGGAAGTACCTGGTAAGCAAATTACATTTATGTTGGTCCTAAACCATATGGCATAGAAACAATACAAATTTAAAGTAGAGCTAAACTCTTATAAAAGATTGCTTACTATTTTTAAGAGCACTGTAAATAAAACTGGATTGCATTATTTTTAACAAAGCAAGTTTTTTCCCCTATTTTTAGTTCTCATAACTGACCTAGAGAGGATTGTTACTTACACAAAACCCTTTATTTCAAGAAAAGGAAGGGACAATGGTCAATACTCAATAAATACATTCCATTGGTACAGAAACAGTGAAGCATAATCTACAAGTTGAACAGCCTCAAAAGTGCTGTAGAACATATCAATATAAATGTTTAAAACCATTGTTGCTTGTGTAGTGGAAATGAAAGGCATTCATAAGTTTCACAGGGAGCATTTCCAGTGCTTGGTGCCATTTTAAAGCGTGAGAGCAATATTTTTTTTCTTTACAAATCCAACTTCTGTGAGAGTAGAAAGAAAGATCTGTGATGAACTCTGTCTCTGTATCAGTTGTGAATATTTAAATATTATCTTACTAAATACACATGTGTTTTTTTAAATCTAAATCATTTCTTATTTACTTTTTAACTTAACAGTAAAAATGTTCTTTTTTGTAGGCTCACTTCTTTTGTATTGAGATGTTTCCTTCAAGCTCGGCCTTTTATATACATAAGTCCAGATGTCTTAAATCAAGCAGTAGCCTTCCTAGTTCAGTATCAGGATATTGACACTGGTATATTCTCTGAGCCCGGGCGAGTAATACACAGAGAGCTCCAGGGTGGGCTTAACGGTCCAGTCACCCTCACTGCCTACATACTAACCTCACTTTTAGAAGATCAGGGTTACAAGGTAAGCACATTTCAGCATTAAAAAGTAAAATAAAATGGCTTTCCTGTCATCTCTGTAAATGTATTAAAGTGACACTAAACTCAGGAGTTAAATCTTAAAAATGCATTCAAGTACCTTAACTATTAACAAAAATTACTCTTATTTGTACATCACTCGGGTGTACATTCTCAAATCATCTCAGAATTCATTCTGACACTGTTTTTCCTTTTGGAGGGTGGCTAATTTTGCTGGCTCCCGTGATGGACTACAATCTCAACACACATAAGCAAACTAAAGGTGAGATTGTAGTCCATCACGGGAATGTGCTTGGAGCGGTGGCTACTTTACAACACACACAGGGACCATGGGGAACAAAAGTAGCCATCCTCCAGAAGGATAGTGGTAATAGTTAAGGTACTTGAAATAAATTTTAAGATTTAACCCTTGAGTTTAGTGTTACTTTAATGAAATGCAATATAACATTTCAGTTCAAACCAACAAACTATTGCAGAACTAATATTCATTAGTGAAGTCTTATTCAACTCTTGTTACAAAGTTGATACTTAAAGGCAGGGCTTTGAGATAATAAACTTAGTACTTAGTCTGTAAGGGGTGCACAGTTACTAATTGTACTCCATACATGTATACCACATGTTATAACACAATATTTATGCAAGCTTTGTATAGCTTTGCAGGTGTATCCCTAGGCAAAACATTTTTTCTTCGCTTCAGGATAGGTTCACACCTAGGCGATTTAGATGCTGAGCCGTTTCCGTGCGGTTGCCACGTGTTTTCGTTTGCGGGACTGTTCATTGAAAACCGTGTGGTTGTCGCGTGGATTTTAATGCATAGAGATGTCTATGGGACCCAATCCACGTGACAATCTCCCGAAAATAGCTCCTGCACCTTTTTGTGCGACAGGCGATTTAGTCTAGGCGGTTGAGCTGCTCGGCCAGCTTCGGGAGCTGTATGGGCTATAGTGAATAGCACGTACAGCAGTCCTTCGGTTCTACTGAACCAAAGGGCTCGGGCGGCCAAAACTAGCCGAAGGATCAGCCAGAGCTACGACTGATCCTTCGGCTAGCTTTGTGAATAACCCTCATAGACAGCAAATAAACCTGACAGGGGTTATAAATGTTCCCTACTATAAAGAAAGAAAAATGTTTTTGCTAGGTATACACGATAATTGATGACTAAAGATATTGGATATTATAGTAATTTCAAAAAGGTTAATGTTACAAAAAGTATTTACCATTTTCAAAGTTGACAATAATAACATTTTCTGTATTCTATGTTAGAAAATGTTACCAGCTCCTACTGCAAAATTTATTTTGTTAAAATGCCATATTTTTTAAAGGCAAATACATGTTTTATTTATTTTCAAAAGGTCAGTATAGCAAACAATTATAGTGGTTTCTTTGTATTTTTTTTTTCAGAATCGCTATGCGTTCAATGTGCAGAAAGCTGTACAATATTTAGAGGGCAAGTATGACGAAGGAATTTCCAGCAATTACACCTTGTCAGTTGTTGCATATGCATTAACACTGGCTAACAGCTCAAAAGCGAAACCTGCTCTAGACAAGCTAAACTCCAGGGCAACCATTATGTCTAATGGTAAGTACATAGATTGATACGCTTTATTGTTTAAAAAAATGTAGGATAAGATAGAAGTTGTGGTAATTTATAACTTCATTTAAATAGAAAGTGTGTGCTTTCACCCAACTTCTATTTCTTTAAACATTTATTATTAAAAAGAACACATTTCTGTGGAAATTAATGTGTTGCATTTACTTTCAATGGCCTGCCAACACATCCCAGTGCAACACACAGTTGTGCACCAATGCACGTAATTGGTATGCACGTAACACATGTTACCACACATTGAGGTAACTCACATTTAATAAGCAATGTTTACCTTTTATGTATTTCTGTAATTATCACAGAATGCAAATAGATATGTATAAAGTCTATTTTGTTTTATATCTGCACAAATTCCTTAACTTTAAAAGCTTGTTAACCTTAAACCCATCCCCAAATAATCCTTCCTGCTTGGAGTACTGTACACCAAGTGAAGAAGACTTACAGGGTTATTCACAAAGCCAGCCGAAAGATTAGCCAGAGCTCCGGCTGATCCTTCGGCTAGCTCCGGCCGTCTGAGCCCTTCGGTTCAGTAGAACCGAAGGGCTGCTGTACGGGCTATTCACTATAGCCCGTACAGCTCCCGAAGCTGGCTGAGCGGCTCAGTCGAGCCGAAGGAATGTGCTCCGGCTTGACTGAGCCAAAGTCAAACCTCAAGCAAGCCGATCGGCTGGCCATTGGCCGGCCAAAAGCCTCGTAACTGACAGCTGGGCGAAGTCAGCTGTGATCTCACGGCTGGCTCCGTCCAGTTGCAATGACAGATCTGTCATTGCAACTGGATGGAGCCAGCCGTGAGATCACGGCCAGCTCTGCCAAGTTGTTATTTATTGGCCAGGACCTGCTGGAAGACTCTAGCAGGTCCCGGGCCAATAGGAAACAGTTGGGCGGAGCTAGCTGTCACTGCTAACTCCTCCCAATTGTTTCTTTTTTTATTCTTTTTAAAAAAAATTTGGTGATCTTTATTTTTGTTTTTTCATTTTTTAATGATCTTTTATTTATTTTCTTATTCAATGATTTTTCAAGCTTAGGTGATGGCATATGTTCCAGTGAGCTATTGTCTCTAGGCATTTAGTTATATTTTGCTATTTCTAGGAATGTTACTATTTCAAGAAATTCCTAATTCACTGATGATCTATAATGTTCTATATATATATCCACTGACTTCAGAAACATTTATTGTAAAAGAAATTGCATATTCCAGGTGTAAGGTGTCCTACATGCAAACACATTGATATTTTTAATTAGCGAGGTAGAAATGTTTTACAAATGTCACTAATGCATACTATATTTTGGTAACTGCAAAGTAGCTGCTTGTATCTACATCTAAGGTCATTCTACAAGTAGAATTACTAGTAAAATATGGCATACTTTGTGGTTGGCACAGTCACATATACTGTACCACATGTAGTTAAGGTGCCCATACACTGCTCGATTCTCGTACGAGAATCGGGCGAAATCCCGCGATCGTACGAGAATCGAGCAGTGTGAACTAAGACGTGCGACCGTTTCTACTGTACAACAAAAGCAACACAGCGGGTTTAGATGACAGGCTGTGAACGCTAGAGCAGCTTTAGGTTTTTTGTAGTTCGTTTTCCCCGACATCAAATAAGCTCTGTATTCTTTTCTTTTCTTCCCCCCTTTTTTTTTGTTTCCTTCGAAAATCTCTTAATTAAAATAGTCCCTTGATTATATAAACACCTATTATCCGGTTGGGATATATATATATATATATATATATCGGAAGCCAGCCCCTCAGCGGGGCGGGCTTTCGATGATCCCAAGTACAATCTGCCCGTCCAAGGTGGGCAGATCGTACGGGCTTTCAAGAAGCATACGACCATCGCAAGACAAAAGTCTTGCGATGGTCGTAAGGTGTATGAGCACCTTTACACTATATACATACAGTACAGCGATGCAGAGTAGTGTCACCAATAGATAATTCATAATAAATTACTCTTCTGTGTGCAAAATTAACCTATTAACCTCATAATAACTAATTTTTCTAGAACTATCAATAATACAATGTATAGTATTTATTGACTGCTGATTATTTACTTAGGAGGGAAAAAGTACTGGTCCGCACCTTCTACATCAGCCAACATATACTGGCAGCCAAGGACAACAGATATTGAGACAGCAGCTTATGCACTGCTCTCCTTCCAACGACAGAACAGAATTGCAGATGGTTTTCCTGTCATGAAATGGCTTAGCGAGCAGAGGAACCAGCTTGGGGGTTACGTCTCTACCCAGGTAATTATTGCTCTTCAAATGTTGAAATGCTCCAGTAGTATATTTTGTAATAGACTAGGTATGGTTTCCTGTGGATGATTATTTCATCAAAGTCATCCAGTACCAGGGTGTCTTTAATGAGCAGAGCAGAAGCTGGGCTAATAGAGGTGCACACAGCTCACCAAAGCTTATGTAACATTTGAGTTACATAGTGGTGCACATTCTGCCATGCAGTAAAATATGGGGCTAACAGTGTCAAAGGAAGAAATGCCCTGGTATCAGTGTGAGGAAAAAAAATGCTCCTGCATCAGTTGTGCCAGTAAATATACACATGCCTGCTTTGATAGTGTCAGTGGAGGGAAGACATGCTCGGGCACAAGGAAAAAATCTCCCTGCCTTAATGGTGTAACTAAAGGGAAGACATGTTTCTGCACTGGTGCTGTCACTGGAAGTAAAAGAATGCTACTGCATTGGTGGTGTTACTGGAAGGAAATAAATGTTCCTGCCTCAGTTGTGTCACTAAAAGGAAAAACATTCTGCTGCATCAGTGGAGTCACTGGAAGGAAAAAATGTTCATGCATCAGTTGTGTCACTAAAAGGAAAAAATGCTGATGCTGCATTTAACTAGGGGGTCCTGGGTGGCTCTAGGAAATAGAGAGGAGCTGAAGGCCACTAAGGGAAGTAGGGTGGCTATAGGAGTCTTTGGGGTTTTCAGGGGAAGAGGGGAGCATTGGGGTTGAGTTGCTCACAGTTCAGGTCTCCTGCGAAGTGTGTTGCCCATCTGGGAATGAAGGCAGCTTCTCCTTTTTCCAATCTCTGGTCATGTGACAAGAGCAGACAAGAGCAAGGGCAGTCTGCTCCTACTCCCCAGCAGGATCCCATACTAAGAAATAGGTCTTTTGATGGTTTTTGCTGTGCCTGACAGGAGTGACGTTGCCATCACTCCTGTCAATCAGGGGGCTGGAGAATGAAGCATGGGCAAGTTCCCAGCACTGCCCCAACCTGCAAGGGATTTAGCTCCTTGTATGTTCTATTACTCGTTTCAAATTGTTTGGCTGACAATGACAAAACATCTTGTGTATAATAATTGTTACCATAGATTTTCTGCTAAGTTTCAACTACCACGATTAAGCCAGTCTGCATTGTTTAGAAGTAATCTGCAGAAAACAACACTGAAAGGATCACTTTCTACCAAATTATCTGTTTTGAAAGTGAGCTGTGCTGAGGACAATATGCCACTCACTTCCCAGTACCTATATCACCAGTTAGATCTTCACTCAGCACAGCTCACACCTCTTTGGGTGCCTGCCTATCAGTTGCAAGTTCAGTTTAAACACTTTGAGTGTTTAGAATTCCTAGATCCCTTAATATGCACTTCATGGGCCAATGGGTTGAATGCCTAATCCTGCATTCTAAGCCTCACGGTTGGCCATTAAAGATATATATAACAGTTATTGGCTAATAGTGAGGGTTAGTGGGAGGGAGAGGAGCCAAGCTCATAAACCATCAATCTAGGAAGTAAATGTAGATCAGAGTACTCTGGTATGCTTAGGTTGACAATGGACTTGACATGCAAGCACCTAGAGGTCCCTGCTTTGTATTCACATTGCCAGACCAGGGATGTATTTACAAAATCAGGTTTGCTTAGAACCATGGGTAACATTGCTATTGTGGACTGAACGCATTTATATTTGTAAATGGTGTTTGTATTTTGGTTATATCAGTTTATAGGCATTTCTTTTCTGAATCCTAACACTTTGAAAAGAAAAACAAAAATTTTCTTTCTTGTCCATTGAGAGACACAGGAGTTCTTAGACTGTAGGAATATACTGCCACCTGCAGGAGAAATGGACACTGGCAACAAAAAAGCCATTGGCTAGCACAGGATAACCTGCTTGCAACCATTATGACTCATCTTTTTGCCTGTTTCATCAGGAGAGTGCACATGTTTTCTTTAGCTCTGCTGTTCTCTGTTCATTTGGAAAATGTTTCAACTATCAAAAGCTGCTTATAGATTCGCGTTGGATGACTCAAAATATGGAAGTCTCTCTAGTTAGTCAGTCCCAGTTTTATACTAATGTCCTCTACAGTTCATTATCTATACTGGTGTTCTGTCCATAAGAGTCCTGCAGTTGGCAGTGACTACCTGTCTGTGTTCCATTTTAAACAGGACTATATCAGGCCAGTATATCTGGGAATTACTCATGGAGTTAATGAGAGTTGAGGCAGGTTTCCTGTCCCTGTTTCTATAACTCACTGGTATAAGGGCCTAGCATGCTTATGCTGGGTTATGGTTCTTCTGTTTGGTAATGAGGGTTTTTGCTACGGTAACAACCGTAGCTGAATGGGGGGGTTAAAATTCTCCCTTTGTTTCTAGGCTTGCTTATACCTATGTTTATTTTTATGCTGTTGGTACTACTATGCTAGAAAAGTGAGTCATGATGGTTGCGGGCAAATTATTCTGTGCTGGTCAATTACTTTTTTGTTGCCAGTGTCTATTTCTCATTTAGCCAGCAGTATAGCACACCAGTCTAAAAAATTCTGCGTTACTCAATTGACTCCAAGAAAAGGATGTGTGAGTACAAAATTCCTATTGTTCAGATAATAATGAAATACTACACGCACAATGTATATTAAATTAGACTAATTTTTCTACTGAATTTCAGCAAATAGTATTTCACATGCTTTAAACATGGAATTCTTGCTTTCACTAAGGACACAGTAATGGCTCTCCAGGCTCTATCCCAATTTGCGGCAGCTCTCCCATCGGGTCAAACATCTCTCGTTGTAACTGTTACTGGAACAGGTTCATTTGTAACAAAAACATTCCAGGTCAACACCAACTTGCTAGAATTACAAAGAAAACAGGTAAATACAGAATTATTTCAAATAGAAATTGCATCCAATAAAGCTTGTAAGGCTGGCTATAGACAAGATGAATGTTCATCTGATCCATCGAAGATTTAATGAACTAGTACAACCAATGAGAACGATTGGCACAAAAAATAACGAATACATTGGCATATATTCAAATATGATGGAAAACCATTGTTAGCAGAATGAGATGTTATCAATACGAACAATCTCACAAAGTGCTGGGCACTGAATTGCTGTGATGTCTGTGTAAGATCCACTATATCACTATATCAACTACCTCTCATTTGTTTAGTTGGATCTTTTTTGGATTGGATGAAAATTTACCCTGTCTATCATTATATACTGTGCCTCTAATTTTGGATGGAGGGATGTCAGCGATACCGTGCACGGGTGTCCCCACACCGCGTACAGGTATCTCTATGGGAGGACCAAATGTGTGACCACACGAGACAATGTTTATGAGCACACAGTTTATTCAACTCACTGAAAACAAGTGACCACAAGCAAGTAATAATAGCTAACTAAATGCAAATACAATCAAATACAACAGGGCAAGTGAAACCTGGGGAGCAAGGCAACATAAGGGGAGCCACGGAGTAATGGTCAGGGTACAAGGGGGCACCAGGAATCAGGTCACAGGAATCAGGTTACAGGTCACAGGAAACAGGATACAGGAAATGGTGACAATACTGTGGGACCAGGCTCACTGCAGGGAGGGATTAAATATCCTCCAGATCATCAGCAGGTGGTGCCTAATTGCAGAGACACCTGCAGGTGAGCCCTGGAGCTGCAGGTCCTAGTTCCAGCGTCACAGTGCCACCTGAAGGGGCTCAGGTCCCTGACAGCCACTGGCTGCCTGGAGACACCTGCAGGTGAGCACTGGAAATGCAGGATCTGCTCCAGCACCACCTGGAGGTGTTCTGTTCCCTGACAGGGGATTTTGTGCAGTTAACATCTTTTGTGCCATATACTTTGATGTACAGAATGTTGTACATAAATTGTTACTTTTGTTATTTTTATTTACTAAAGAATTAGGGGGTTTTAGAAACATTATCAAGAGTAATGGGGTTATTCACTAAAGGGTGAAGAGTTTGGAGAAAGCAGAAGAAGTGAACAATCTAGGACAACATTGCTGAACTGGAAAGTGAACTGAAATGGAAACTTTTTCCAAATCAGCTATGTTGTCCTAGATTGTTCACTTCTCCTGCTTTCTCCAAACCCTTCAACCTTTATTGAATAACCCCCTTACTCTTGATAATGTTTCTATGATTCAACATGTGTTACATCTCATTCTGAAGTTATTTCAAGCAAAAGTGACAGCAAAATTGGTAGAAATATTACATCAGACAACCAATCAAAACTTTATTGCTTCTCTGTCTAAATGACTCCTTTTATCCTTGCATTGTAACAGCAGGACTATGCTTTGCATGAGTTCTACTTTATAGGGTCCATAGTTAGGATTTACTTTCAGTCAACTTATATTCTGTCTAGTCAAGGACAACTCTCAGGAGTAAGCCAACTTAGTACCTGCTGGGGGAAGTTGTTGTTGTATGTTAGCTTACTTGAGTAAAGGTGTGCATTGGAGAATGTCCTGCTGCAGACAACACACATGAAAACACCTAATAACCAGAAAAGACATTGTACCAGAATAAGGTCCGAGCCTGTGATGTGGCGGCTGCTAACGCCTTTCCCGCTCTTGTGGAATGTTAAAGATAAATGCAATGTACTGTACATCATTATAAAGGATAGCTGTCCTGAGAGAAATATGTGATCTACCACTGCTGACTTCTCCTTCTGAAAATGCTAGTTGCCTGCCTGTCATGCTGATCCTCCGACTATATTACTTGACTGGCCTGGAAAAAGTGTGCAGAGAGTGAGGTCAGAGTGAAATCAGAACACGTAATACACATGTTTTCATAGATCAGAAACTTAGGAAGCTTAGAGACCATTAGGTCATCTTGACAAAACCAGGTGACTAACATTTTCAAAAAGAAAGGTCAGCAATGGTAGCCTTCAAAATAGTTTCAGGATTGGAAATGCTGAAATGGTTATATAAACACACTAATAATCCTCTTTCACTGTCAGGTTGAAATTTCCCAACCACTATCAGTCACTGCCACTGCAGTTGGAAATGGATTGGCTGTTGCTCAGGTATGAAGTAAATTAAACATTGCATGTTTGTTTTCATTTCTATTAATGAATTTATTTTACAAAACAATTACAAATATTGTTTTCTTAAAGAAGGAAATATTAGGAACAACTGTTGAAGAAAATAGATACAATAGATTCTACCCATTTTTAAACTTTTAAACTAAGCTCTACACCCTCCAGAAGATGAATACAGTTGCTTTTCACACAAAGCAGGAAGTTTCAGTTATATACTGTACTTGATTAACAAAAATAAAAATGTACTCAGGGCACAATACATTTACTGCAGTTCAGTAAGTTCAGAGGCCCTTTGTCCATGTAGAGGTCCTTTTAGTGTTACCTAACTTGCCATAATAAAATATTTCTTCCACTTCCCAGAAATCTTAAATATACCTGTGGGTATAACTTCAGCTCCCGCTGAAATTCCTCGGCTTGTGTCGGTTGCAGCGTTGCAGCTCTCACAGCCCTCAGTGTTGTAGTTGTATTTCCTTCCCCCTCTCTTTCTGGCCTATCACAAAGCAAAAAGGCCACAGGCTCGGTTTTGTTACTGGCCAGGAGGAGAGGGGAATGAAGATGATGCCACTGAAGCGGGTACAGGAAGTTCAACGGGAGCTGGACTTCCACCCACTGGTATAGTTAAGATTTGCAGGCATTAGGAGAAAGATCTAATTATGGCAAGTAAGTTTACAGCAAATGGCCTCTACAACTTACTGAACTGCAGTAAGTGTATTGTGCCCCAGATCTGGGCTTTATGAACTTTGGAACTATAATTTATAAATCCATATTTAAGGAAAACTTATGCAACCGCAGACAGAAAAGCCAAAATTACAATGAACACAATTACAAGAAATGCTAATGCCATTATGTAACATTTTTAAAGCTATCACAAACAACACATGAACATCCAGGGCTATAAATTGCTAACTACAACAGAAATATTAGACTACCCGATCAGCATAAAACAGATTTGAAAAGTCGCAGTCTGTGCATTGTAGTATGCTGCAGTGAAAAAAAATGCTGCAGGTGTGTTATAACCTGAATAGGCTGTCTTATTGCAACGCATGTTATTGAGGAAAATGCTGCAGTTTAACACACATGTGGCAGCCACTGCAATGCAACAGATTAGTGTGCATCCTGCCTACAAGACTGCAAGAGGTACTGTACACATATTAAATATATGAAATGAACAGATCTCAACTACCAGCTTTATCTGTTGCTGGCACTGACCAATTAAGCCCTTACTTCTCTCCTGAACAGTTATATGCGGTGTCTTCCATCACTGCTAATCCAGAACACTTAAGGATTTGTTCCTATTCCTAGTATTACTATAGTAATAAGGAGTATAGGAATTCCCTATACTCGTCATCACCATCTAGGGGCGCTAGTGCCATGCGAATGGCATCTGACTGGCTATACGCAGGGTGAGACTTATAAATGAACCGCTTACACATCCTTGCTAATAAAGACAGATATCCAAAAAATATTGTTTATACAGAAATACTGAATGTTTTAGGAAATATAATAGATTTATTAATACATTCTATTTGGCAGCTCAATGTAGTGTATAACACAAAGGCACCATCACGGCGCAGGAGAAACACTGTGGTGGAAGCATTCAAATTAGATCTGAAAGTGAATGAAGATGCAAGTAATATTCACAAACTGACAGTAGATGTGAGCATGAGGTAAGAGTTCTCGCTATTCTACTCTTCTGGGTTTGTAAAATCACCACACACGTTAAACTTTAATCTCGGATTTTGTAATATAGCTACATTAATTAAGATAAAGACTTTAAACAAATGATAAAATATAAATATTTTTGAAAAAGGTTCATACAAATAAATGATTTTTAAACCATTTGAAAATAAAATGTGTCTCTAGTTGTCATAATCACAAATTGGAGGTAAAATGTGTCTGATGTCTGATTGTGCACCTAATAGATTAATAGATTACTTCCGCTTTCTCTAAATGCTTGTCCACAGTTCACTCATAATCCTATTTTTCTTTTTAGTTACCTGGGAGAAGGTGATGAGACTGGTATGGTGCTTGTAGTAGTTAATTACCTTAATGGATTCCAACTAAGTGCCAAAGTAATTCCTACAACTAAAATCCTTGCAATGGTGGAACCTGAAGCTAATAAAGTTAACCTCTATTTACATTCGGTAAGTTATATTAAAGAATAGTAATATTGAAGGATTGTAATGAAGGAAACATATTATTGCGCATTATTTCTAAAAAAAAAAGTGTTCTCACGGCCGGCTCCACCCAGTTGTAATGACAGATCAGCGTCCCCAAATGACCTAGGAATGCTGAACTGTCATTAAACAATGACAACTGTGCGGAGCCGGCCATGACGTCCAGTTGTTGTTCATTGGGCGGGACCTGCTAGGAGACTCTAGCAGGTGCTGGCCAATAGGAAACAGCTGGGCGGAGCTATCTATCACTGTTAGCTCCACCCATTTTTTAGCTTTATTTTTTTTTTTACATTTAATATTTATTTACATTCCAAAAATCTTTTTTTTAACTTTTTTTTCAACTTTTTTAATTGATTTCCTATTCTGCTCGGTACCATGGAGGTACCGAGCAGAATAGCCGAGCCGAATGCCGCTTGGCGGCATTTGGCTATTCACTCACTGCCATTCGGACCCTATGAGAATAGATTTTGGATCGTCTGAGTCGAACTCCTTCTGCACTTCGGGTCGGCCGAACATGCAGAGCATGTTCGGATGACTGAAGTGCAACCGAAAGCAGCCAATGTACGGCTGAAATCAGCCAAAGGGGTTGATTTACTAACCTTATAAACACACCACGAACATGTATACACCTCTGTAGTGTGTTCCCTCCCAGCATGATCTATTGGTGGAATCTAAACACCTTTGTAGTGTGTACACACCCAGCAGGTGTGTTGTGCAAAGCCCTGCATGAATTAGAAGGTGATGTTGTGTAAATTAGCTCTATGTTGTGTTGCTTGCGTTGATGAATGCAGAAATGTAAATGCATGAGCTAACCATTTTTGTCTAAACTGTGAAGCAGCATTATATATGCATCATGTGAAATGATTTTTCCATATATGGCATTAGTGGAAATATGCTTTTAGAGACTTTTTGGTTGATAAATATGTTTTGCTGTGTGAAAATCACACGCACCTGGTGCGTGCGTGTGTTTAGGTTAGTAAATCACCCCCAAAGTGTATAGCCGAACGTTGTTCGGCTCGGTTATTCACTTGGTTGCCTTCGGCAGCTTAGTGAATAGCCCTTTAAGGCCTAATTTACACTGGCAGTGTCAAACCTACATTTACGAGGGTGAGTCAAAAATTATCCGCACTCCGGTTATTAAAAAACTTCTGCTGGCCGCACAGTCTTATCAGCGCTTTCCGCTCAAGGCTACAGTGTCCCCAGTCACTGCAGTGCAGTTGTGAATGTTTTACGTCAGTTCATTTTATTTGCGATGCAAGAAATAATGGATGCATCACTTGTGATTTGCACGAAAGAAGAGCAGCGTGCAGTGATTCGTTTTTTGTGGTCTGAGGGTGTACCGGGTGCCATTATTTATCGAAGGCTTTGGGCAAAGTATGGAGAAGGTGTTTTGTCGTGAAGAAGTGTGTATGAATGGATAGAGAAGTTCAAGATCGCAAAAGTGTTAGCCATCAAGAAGGAGCCGGATGCCCATCCACGGCTGATGACAACATTGAGCCTACACGTGAAATGATTCTGTCGAATTGACGAGTGACAGTGGATTATGTGGCCTTGGTCCCCTGAAAGCACCCCTTCAAGATGAAGATTCACCTCTGATGAAGATGTGAAGACAGCGGTGCATTTGTGGCTCGCAGCTCACCCTAAAACATTTTTTACTGCGGGAATACAAAAGCTTGTTGACAGATGGACAAAGTGTATTGAAAAGCAAGAAGATTATGTCGAAAAATTATGTATTTGTCTTTTCTAAAAATTGATTCAAGTATATTCTACAGCCAGAGTGCGGATAATTTTTTACTCACCCTCATGTTTACATTTTCATTCAAACTAATAGCTAACCTGTGTTTTGGTGCTGTCAGTTTGGCCACAATTACATAAATAGAATTATATGCATCCAGGGTCCAATTAGAAAATCTTTACATGGCTAAACACACATGAATGCATGTAAACGCACATTATCACAGCTAAACCCAATTCAAGGCAGGTACATCTAGGAGAAAGTGATCTGGGGAGCATAACAGTTGTTTATACTTGCTAGATAACATCTCATGTGTTTAGATTTTAAATACAGGAGTGTCGGTGTGAATGTAGCTGGACACAGGTACTTACAGGCACCACAGGGTGCTCAAACTTCACCACTGTTGTTGCTTAGGAAACATTTCATGCTGATTTAGGTATATTTTATAGAGATAGTAAGAACATAAACATGATACACAGTATTACAAAGAAGCTAATTATTGGCATAAATGCTGAATACATTCACACTAACCTGCTGTGTTTTGGTTTATTTAAACGTAGGTGAATTTTTTGGGAAGTAAAGACAAAAGTATGCTTCCCAGATCAAGTTCACGTGCATTTAAATGTACCTGTGCTTACATGTATTTACGTATGTTTGCATGTGTTCAGAAATGTTCAGCGTATCTAATCTGCCCCTGGATGCCTAGAATACTATATTCTCTAAACACAGCTAAACTTAATGCACCTAAACACAGGTAAATGCACAGTTCGAATTAGGGCTCATGCACATGGATGTAAATACTGTTGGAAATACAACAGCACATACTGTACTGATATAATAATGTTCTGAGATGTAATATGTCTTTTGAGCTGTAGATGGCAGTGTAGTGCAATGTTACTCTCTATGTGCATGCTTATCTATGATACACAGGAAGCTGTTTTTTCTATCCTATATTTTTACTTCACAATGGTGTTATTCATACATGTTATGTTCTTCTAAGCAAGTACAACTTAACTCAGCATTCCTCAAGATCTCAGTGCTTCATCTAAACACATAACCAACAAATACAGTGTTAAATCTACCTGTTTTTGCAGCTCCCTGGAGTCCCAGTTGCTGCAATTTAGTGACCATTGGACTGTATTGATAGAGTACTTTGTATGCGGGTATATGTGTGTAAATACAAGTAATGCTGTTTACATGCTCACACATATGAGCGTAGGTACCCAAACATGGATGTTTTGTGTTTTGAAATTTTTGTTTGTGGGCTATGAATATCTGATTTGAACAGTTGCATAATTCTCACTCAAATTGCTTGTCAGTTTGGGTAACTTTATACTAGATCTGCCTAAAATAGGCCAAATATGAGGTACAAATGATTCCTACTGTAGATCTGATTGTTGAACAATAATACAGTTTACTTGCTTTTGTGGTTAGCCTAACACAACTTGACTCCAGCACAGTATAGAATTGCACCTCAGGAGCTGAACATCTAATCCATATCAGTTGTGTGAAGCCATTTATTTTTTTAAAGCCACACACTTGATTGTTGACTGCTCTGAAGGGTTGTATATAATGTTACTCCTAATTTTGCTTATAAGTAAAGGAAGTAGTGTATTATGCATACAGCTGAACTCCCGGCAAAAAATGTAATTGTGTGTAACAAATGTCTTTGCATTACCAGGAAATATCTTGTAAAAGTAACAGTTCTGTACATAGCCTGTACAGAGAACCAAGCTGTGAGAGGGGCCCAGCAGGGCCACTCACTAAAGTCTTCCTGTAGATAACTACAGGGGGGGGGGCAGACACACGGCCAGTCATCCTGCACAAGGAGAGAGAGCAGCAGTGACTGGTCTTTATTAACAGGAATATTCTGCACACAGAGACAAAGTTTCATACTAGATTATTGCACAGATCTGGAAGAAATGCACAAAGCACACCAAGCTTCAACTAAACATACACAAGCCTCGTGTATTAATGTTTTCTTATCCCAGCATTCACCTTTAACCCCTTCATGACTGAGCTTGTTTTTAGTTTCTGTTCGTAAATGACTGACACACTTGACATTTTTGCTGTGTGATTCTTCCACGTCAGTAATATACTTTCTTACAAAGTGCACCCACACATGTTATATATTTTTTTTTAGAGGACAGATAGGGCTATATAATTATATCACATATGTGTACCTGACCCCATCACTTAGGACAAATAAAATATAAAAAAAGAGGAAAAAACGTAAAAAACACTTTTTTCCCAGTTTTGATTTGTAGTATTTTTTACAAAACCAGCACAGCTAAAAAAAAAATGCAATAAATACATTCATTTATTTGTCCTTTATTTTTTTACACTTTTTTTTCTTTACACTTTTCACAATTTTTTTTTACACTTTTCACTATTTTTTAAAAACTTTTAAAATTTTGATTTTATTTATTTAATTATATCAAGCAGTCATTGTGAATTAATCTCACTATTACCGCTTGATACATTAATACATTTTTGGTTATTATTAGGCTGTTTCAAACTTTAGAACAGCCAATAATAAGTTAGTCACACTGATCCTGCACCATTTCAGGATTCAGCTGTCACTAAGGTTTTCTGAACGTTCCAACAACGATCAGCAAACTGAAACATTCTTCTTTCAGGAATAGATACATTGTACACATACAAAACGGCCGGCCAGGAGCTCTCTAGATCTGAGCGGGCGTCTCTAGACGTCCGCTCAGACACGCCCCCTTGCGCGCGCCGCCGGGCGCGCGTGAGCGGGACATGGTCGCAATTTAAAAACGGGCAGCGATGCCCGTTAATATACATGCGATCCGCCGAACCAAGTAAGTATAATATAATGATGAAACCACTAGGAGCCCAGGAACCACAAGACCATACCAGCTGTATCAAATATGATAACAATACACCATAACCTTGTGTATTTTTTCTCTTCAGCTAACCAGAGACACTGTTACTGTGTCTGTTCCAATGGTCCGTTTTGCCAATGTTGCTGGGAGCCAAGATGCCGTGGTTACAATTACTGAATATTACAACCCAAGTAAGTGGCCATATTTGCAGCATTGTAAGTAATTAGAACAAGGTTTTATTAGATTGAAGCTAAATTGTTGTGCACAATCACATTTAGGCTGGCCGGTCCTACAGGGTACCTTGACACACTGCTATAAAATAGAAAAATTTGGGAGATTTTATAAATGTAGGGTAGACTGAAACCAGGACAGTACCATCGAGATGAATTTTGCAGTAAGTGCATGTATATTTTTTATAAGGCTCATGCTGGTTGGCTCTCCAGTAAAGAGCTACTGTTACCATGTGTAGCTATACACTTTGTAGAATTTTGTGAGATAAATCAAAACCAAAACATACTGAAATTACCAACATTTTAGTTTAGTCTAATTTTAGGAAAATCTCTAATGTTGTTCCTCAAGAGAGTTTTCTGGTTATGCAGTGACTTACAAAGGTAAACACTGAATATAAAGTGAGCACACAGATTGTACAGAATGACTAATGCCTGCCCAAATTTAAATCAAATTCGAATGCAATTTTAAGTTAACGTTAGGATGTGGTGATTTTTGGTGATGCTACTGTGATTTTTAAGATGCAGCCTAAGAATTCAAATGCACGATCATATGTTTGTACAAGAAACAAGTTCTGAGGACCATCAAGAAATAAATGTAATTTCGTTATCACCCATTGAGGGACAATGGAATTCACTTCACAATTCACTTCAAATTGAGCCATGGGGCCCAGTTTGAAGTGAACCTCATAGCTTTTATTGTGAGTAGTGGTGAGTCTGGGCTGGGTGCAAACGCAGTTCACCTGAGTTCACCAATGCCTGCTCAAAACTGCAATTGCCACCCCCCCACCTGGCCCACTCAGCTGTGTTATGCCTCACAAAGAGGCAGTTATTGCCCCCACTGCAACTGCCACCACTAATTGGGTCAGGAGGGGGGTGGCAGCCACAGCATTGAGTGGGCTTGGGTGAACTCACACCAAGGCCACTCAAAACTATGGCCACCACTCCAGAGTTTGCATCAAGCCTGGGCTCATCTCTAAATGGGAGTAGCTCCATGTTTGGCTTTGTCTTATAGGTGAGGTAAAAATACATCTATGGCAGCCCACAAGATTGGCAAATGTATGAAATGTCTCCTGTAAGTGTGAACGTTTTCATTTATCCAGGTCATGGTATAGTCATCAGTAGTCAGTCCCATTCAAACAATGAATGTGATTAAATACTGCTAGCTATGAAATACTTTGTGATTCCCTAGACATTATGGGAATAAACAGTGATGCTCCACTATCAAAGCCAAATGTGACTTTTCATCTCAGTGCGTTTACAACACTCTCTACTTTAAAAGCTTGGATTGCAACACCAAGAACTTTAATGCACAAATGTTTATGATGGTTTCATAATAAAGGCTAAGCTGGGACTAATGGGTTTTTCTTTATAATCTGATTTTCCTTTTCTTTTCAGGAAACACTGTAACCCGAACATATAACTCTGCAACAATGAAAAAGATATCAGTTTGTGATTACTGTGGATTTAACTGCACCCAGTGTAAATCAAATGTAGAAGTCAAATCTCAGACCAACAGTGCCTACACTTACACACCTACGTTCTTTGTGCTGTGTATTTCCATGGTTCTCCTGTCTTATCTTTTTTAGACAACATGAGAACATGGGAAATCCTAGCTCTGTGACTAAATGATAAGCACATATGGTTTTAGGATTTAGGTTTAAATACCACCATGGACACTATGTGCATGGTGTTTGTATATGTGGGTTTTCTGTTAGTGCTCTGGTTTCCTACTGCAATTCAAAGATAAAATGTTAAGTACATTGTTCAGCTTCCACCCAAAATCCTAATCTACAGTATGCATGCATGTCTATGTGAGTAGCATTAGGGGCATTACATTGTGAGCTCCTTTGTGGGGCAAGAACTGATGTAAATGGTTCAATGTTCTGGGAAAGAATGTGTCCTATATTGCTATAGAAATATAATGTAAAATAAATGAATAAAATATGATTTTGCCATATTGCAAATGCACGCTTTTATCTTTACAAAAGGGGTCAAGACAACTGAGAGGGCTAGGCTACACAGGGAGTTACGGCCAGGTTATGGTGCAAGATGTGCACTTACCATGGTAAAGTGTTATTAAATGCTAAATGGATGCCAAAACATTGAATAGCAGACAGTGATCCATGATTACCTGTGTACACTTCAAAGTCTAGCAATTGTTTACTGCTGATAAAACCCAGTTTAGCTTTACTCTAAGCGCTAGGCTACAAGGATGACCTTCAATCTTAAATGGAAGATCTTAAATCTTTTGCTACTAAGAGGTTTAACTACAGACTTTTAGCAGCTCACTGTAGTCATTCGACTAAAAATTATAATAATTTATTGTTATGAACATCAATTGATATTTAAACCAATGGAACTAGTAAGTAATCTACACAAGTAGCAAGTACTGGTATGTAGTAGTGATCAATCTTGCATGTTTGGGAAATTCTCCAATAATGTGTGATTGAGCACTACAAGATTCTGCTGCATGTTACATATGTCACATATGTAGCTTACTCAGTAGGGTATTTGTTCTATATCTATTTAGTGATCAATTGCTACTCCAAGCAGTTGATCACTAGTGATTTTTAGTAGCATGATTGTGTGACTACATTCTCCTGTGTAGCTTAAGCCTATTGAGATGTTTGCCATCAAATGATTATATCTCTTAGTAGCCTCAGTATATCAGTAGAAGAGATTAAAATCACCCATGTGGCTGTAAAAATAGTGAAACATTGTTTCTGGTATGCAAACATTTTTGACGTTCTATTTGGAAAATACAATACTATGTTTATATGTAAATTAGAGTCTAGAAGAAAACTTTCTTTATAGTTGTATTGTAATTGTAAAACTCAGGGGTGAATGACAAATATGTAATTTTTACAGATTTTTAGTCTTCTGTTTATGCATTTAATACACCAATAAAATAAGAATATATTTATTAAAAATTCCAATATCCTATACTTGGATTTACTGTGGTGAAGGGGATATTCTACATACTGTGTTTCCCATAAACAGCTCTTTCAAGTCTTAATAAACAGGTCTCTCTGGTACAAGTTGTATTTCTCGTTCTTATACCCTTTGTCAATGAAGCCATGTTCATCATACAATACTGAGTTACACCTACTGTAGTTTCACCACTACAGTGGTGACTATTCAATTACCTGTCTTCTCTTTCCTGTCTACTACTGAGCTGCTTTTGTGCTGAACTCAAGCAACAAGAATCATGCATGTCCAACTATGCATGTGTTATTCTAATTGGGCTTGACACTATCGTTTTTCCAGTGTTATTGTAATTTATATAGACAAGAAAACAGCTTTCTTGTGGAAAAGTAACCCTAAAAACAGGATTTGGGAAACCACTGCAGACTTAAAGCAGAACTTCAGGAATGTAAAAAAACACAATTTGATGCAGCTATGTCCTCCCTTAAAGTGCATTCTTGCATACAGCTAGCATAAGTTGTTGAATCCGTCTTTATATTTGTCTCTTGTCAGCCCCTGCACAGCAGCACTCTGGGAGACTGGGAGAATAAAGGGCAGAAATTGGAGTGAATAAGACTCTGTTGCATACAGATGAATTAAGAAATAATTTTTCTCATATCTAACATTCATTAACAGAGAAAGCTGCTTACTGTGATGGCGTGATAGATCTAGTGTGAACACACAAATCAGTAATACACAATGTCATAAAATAGAATACATTCCAGGAGCCATAAGTACCCAAGAGTATGTGTTCATTGACAGATTAGCTGTACCATTCAGGATGCATTCACACCATAATTGGAAGGCACTCACTGGTCAATGGAGGGTCTATTGACTTATGATTGTACTTTCCGATTTGTAGCGATCCCTTGCATTTTTGTTTTTTTGGCTTTTTTTCTTGCAAACATGTGAAACAACATGTTCTGAGTGGACATATTTCACTGTAACAGCTTTGAATGTGTTGCTTTACCATTATTTTGTGATGCATTGCGCTGCAAAAAAGTAGAGCATGCTCTACTTTTTTTTCCAGCGCAACGTACGCAGCGCAGCACACTGCAAAGATGTGAACTGTCCCATTCACACCCATTTATTTTTCATTGACCCTTGCAGTACCATCTGTTAAAAAAGATTGTAATTGAACGCAACATATCTGATGTGAATGGGGCTCCATAGTGGATGAAAAGGTTAGACTTTAAAAAAAATACATATAAATATCAAACATGCCATACCTGGTAGTTAAAGTGAAACTCTAGCAAAACCTTTTTTATTCTAGATTAAGATGGATTTAAGAAAGCGTAGAACAGGGGTCTCAAACTCAATTTAACCAGTTTTAATGTATGCACGTGTTACAAGTGGCAACTATCACCGATTCAAATTAATGATCGGGTGACAGCTGCTGCATGTAAACGCCTGCACACTGCATGTAATCATATCTGAAAGGATTACATGCAGTTAGGAATCAATCACTATCCCTGGATACACAATAGTGATTGTTTTTGTAATTGCATGTAATCATATCACATACAATTACATGCGGTGTGCAGGTGTGTACATGCGGTGTGCAGGTGTGATCTTGTGATCTGGTGGTGATTAGTAAGGTCTGCACTTTACTAATCATTCATCAGTCTGCCGGAGCTCAGAACTGACAGAGCTCCGGCCGGAGCAGCTCTGCGGTCTGCATCCGACAGAGATGCAGACCGTGTAGCTGCTCCCGCAATTCAGGCACGTGTTCTGTGACCGCGTGCCCGACTTGGCAGCTGGCTGCGGGCCACATAGTACCGGCTCGCGGGCCGGAGTTGAGAATAGCCGAATGCCGCCGCGC